>NW_027555958.1:29844465-30126965 GCF_003287225.1 Phascolarctos cinereus
CGCCCAGCTGATCAAAGTTCTCCAGTTTGCTATTATCCACACCAATGCCTTTTCTGATTGTGGTAGATAACAGAACTGACTATGGAGCTCAATTACTACAGTGAACTATCAAGCACCTATGAAATAGTACAGTCTAAAGGGTACAAAATAGCTTAAGATAGCCCCCTGTCTACAGGATACCAGGCCCAGAAAGTAATTAATGAAAAAGAAAATATCATATATTAAGAGTGCTAAATTGTACAGACAGTATTAAACAATACCATCAGAAAATAGGATCAAATGAAAAAATGTACATAAGGAGAGTCTGATCAAGGTGGTCTGGTATTGTCCAAGAAAGGATTCAGAGAAGGTGGGTTAGACCCTCCAAGCACAGGTAGAATAGAATAAAAGAAACTGAATACCTTAGCCACAGATATGGGAATGACCAAAACAAACATGGAATACGAATACCTGCTTGACTGGAGTTGAAGGTTTATATTAATGAGAAATGGGGTTGTGATATGCAGGGTGGGGTTAGATTACCAACAACCCTGGACACTAGACAGGCATTTATGGTTTACAGTAAGTATACAACAGGCAGCCACAGAAGGCTCTTCAACAAATAATACAATGAAGATTAATCTGACAGCAGTGTGCAAAATTAATTCACTGGGAGGTAGACTACAGCTGGGACTACCTGTTAAGAGGTAAAGAGGGGGCAACTTTATCCCCTTCAGGCTTAATTACACAAGATACAGCAAAGGATGAATTAAAAGGGCTTGATGACTACATATACAATAGGGACAAAGATGAGGGAGGATTCAAAGATGCTTTGAACCTAGAAAAATAAAAATTAATAATAATCATAGAAAAAGAATAATATGATTTTTATTAACAGGGGGAAAAAATCTAGGAAGTGTTTTAGTTTTAGAGGGAAAATGTTGAGTTCAATTTTAGACTTTCAAGTTCAAAGTGAAAATGTCCTACAGGAGTGCAAATACAGGACTAGAGTCTGGCTGAAGCAAAGACTAGTGATAATGATTCAGTGAACCTTTATCAAAATAAAGGTTCAAGGCATTAAGAGAGGATGATTTCTTCAGAGGAGTGAAATAAAATGAGCAGATACCTAAGGAGAGAGCTTCAGAGGACATAATAAAGAATAAAAAGAACTGGCAGAATAGACAAAGAACAACTTAAGGAAATAAGAGACAATGAAGTTAAGAGAGTATATCGTGCAAGCCTACACAGAGGCAGTGTCAAATACCCAAGGGACCAAAATGAGAACTTAAAAAAAAAAAGCCATTGCTATCTGGCCCTGTTCTTTTATTTAAATGCCATTTACATACAGAATAAAGTGAAACACAAATTTATCAAAAAAGAAAGGGGTCCCTTTCCCTTGAAATGAGTTTCCAGATAACAAAAATTTATTAGATGCCTACCACAGGCCCGGCACTGTGTTCACCTCTGGAGATTCCAAAGAAAGAAAGAAATAGTCCCTGCTCTCAAGAGTTTACATCCTAATGGAGGTAACCAGAAAACCGGCAATAAAGCTTTCAAGTAGAATTCCGTACTGTAGTAGAAGGAGCATTAACACTTTAAGTTAGGGGCAGCTAGGTGGCGCAGTGGATAGAGCACTGGCCCTGAAGTCAGGAAGACCTGAATTCAAATCCAGCCTCAGACCAAACACCTGACACTTACTAGCTGTGTGACTCTGGGCAAGTCACTTAACCCCAACTGCCTAAAAAGGAAAAAAAAAACTTTTAGGTTAGGAGCTGAATGTTAGTACTAGTACTATAAAATATGTACTACTGTCTTTTGTTTTTCTATCACCTTCATTTTCAAATGTACCTCTTTGTCTCCCTAGAGGTAGAAACAAAACATGAGTAGGGGTTAAAAAAAAATTCAAACCCAAACACATCAACCAAGTCTAATAGTAAATGTTATTTGCTCCACACACCCAGTCCCCTTCACTTGCTTGCTGACTGAATGCAAAGAGGAGAAAACATTTTCTCCTCTATTCTCTTAGGCCAAATTTGATCGCTGTAATTATATAGCCGTTGTGCTCCAGGTCTGAGGTCTGATCAGGTTGGTCCCATACATATCCCCCACCTCCCACCCTGTTTGAAACTGAAACATAACAAGACATTCATAACTCATCTAACAGTTATCAAAATGAGATACAACCAGTGAAAGACAATTAGAGGAGGGAAAAGATGTCCATCTAGGATAAAAGCCTTGAGCTGAGCACATAGCTTTCTGAAGAAGGTATGGATCATATTGCTGGGCAGTGGCCAGAATCTTAAGAGAGGAGCTAAAGCCTCTTGTGTCCAGGCTCTTCTTGTATTAAGGTGACCAGGAAGCTAAATCAACAGCCTGAGCCTGGGTTCCCTTAACCAATTAAATCTCAAGACCAGCTTTTAAGAAAAACTAACCTAACCTGCAGAAAGTGGAGCCTTAGAATTTTGCTCCCACCACAACAGCCTTTTTTCCCTTCTTCTTTCCATGGTAATGCTATCTCATTTAGCATCCGTTCACATAAATCTTCCTACTCTTCTCTCATGATTATTCCATATACATTCACGTACCAGTTTGTTTAGCCATTCCACAACTGATGGGCACGTACTTTGTTTCCAGTTTTTTGCTACTAAAAAATAATGGTATAAAATACTTTAGTGTATATAAGACCTATTTTTGACATCCTAAGCGAACAGATCTAGCAGTGGAATTTCTGGGTAAATGGGTATGGATTTTTAAGTTAACTTTCTTAACATAAATCCTAACTGCCTTGTAGAATGGTTAGACCAATTAACAATCCCACTAATAGTGCTTTTGTATGCCTAAGCTCCCACACCCCCAACATTGACTATTACCAATCTTTTGTCGTTTTTCTAGCTCCAACACTCCCTGGCTGTGAGATCACGGGCAAACAACCTCTCTGTTTCCTCATCTGTAAAATAGGGAAAAACAGTTATTATGGAGAAAGTGCTTTGCAAAACCTTAAAGTGTAATACAAAGGACTGTTACTAGAGTTATGAAGATGGCAGCCAAATTATAACTGCGCGACCATGGACCAGTGTCTCAGTAAGTGCGGCAGCAAAGGGAAGGAGAGAAAGAGGATGCTTACAATGAATTTTGAGCTCCTTGAAGGTAGAATCATGGTTTGTACACCTTTGCATCACACACATCAACTCACAGAATGTCTGGCACATAGCAGGTACTCAAAATATTTAACGAATGAATATTAGGGAAGATGTGAGAGATGAAATCATTAGTTTTGCTAGGAATCTTTTCCTCCGTTTTCTGGAATATAAACAGTTATCTAGGGAAATCTGTCAAATCGGTAAACAAGTAAGGAGAATAGCCTTGATTCAATCAATCAATAAACATTAAGCGCCTATGTACCAGGCACTGTAGTAAGCACTGGGGATTACAGAAGGAGTCAAAAGACAGGCCCTTCCCTCAAGAAGCTTACAACTGAATGGGGAAACAACATGCAAACAACTATATACAAAGCAAGCTATATAATAACGTAATACAAGATAGATAGGAAATAATTAACAGAGAGAAGGCTCTAGAATTAAGAGGTATTGGGGAAGACTTCCAGAAAAAGATGGGGTTTTTAGTTGGGACTTAACAGAAGCCAGGGAAGCCAGGAGGTAGAGACAAAGGAGATCATTCCAGGCATGGAGAATAGCCAGAAAAAATGTCCAGAGCTAAGAGATGGAATGACCGAAGGTAAGAGGAAAATCTAGAGTCTGGAAAGAAAATGAACCTGCTTTTCTAGTGACCAAAGTGTCTTAAGTAAATAATAGCTCAACCTTGACTAGAAGGGCAGAAATCAAAAACCAGCAAGTTAAGAAAAAAAGAAAGGGCTTAGAAGATACTGGAAAAAAGCCTTAAGCCAAAAAAAACCTAAGTAACATATATGGCACACTTGTTAACTATCTTTGTTACCACCCCCAAATCCCCTCATACTATATACTGTTCAATAGCTAACTGTATATGCTCTTCCTGCTCTTGGACACTTTAAAGCTAATCAAAAGAAAGGATTAAAGTCCAGGACTTAGTCTCTGGAGAAGAAATTTCCCCTTATTCTCCCTCCCCACAACCTTCCACCAGAAAATCAGCCCAATAAGCAGTGACAGAAAGTAGCCAGAGAGCCTTTTGCTTAGTGGCTCAGTATTGAGCCTTGCTTTGTCACATAACACCACTAGTCCCACTATAAAATTCCAAGGATTACTCTAAAGCAATTAGCTCCAAAGTAAGAACTATGGTTCCTTTGTGGGGTGTTGGCTTGAGATCAACCAATATAGAAGTGGGGAAGATTTTACCCTCTTCCTCAACAATAGCCCATCTTTAACACCCTGGCCCCTCTCATGGCTTTAGCTAGCTTGAGCCCTATCAGGACAGTTAAAACCTAATGCAACCCTGACACCCACAACAGGTGTGCAAACAAAATTTCCGGGAACTGCCCCCACCCCACCCCTCAATCCTACAGGATTCCCATCTTCCTGGTCATTTGTCCCTGGCCATAGCACACAGGCAGAATGAAAGGGTTGTAATTATACTATCTTTCTACCCAAACCTACCCACACATCTTCAGAACTTCCTCCCTCTTTCTGTGGAGGGTACTACCATTGTTCCAGTCTTCTAGGTTCTCAATTTGCTCATTATCCTCCTTAACTGAAACTGCTGTCTTCAACGTTATCAATAATCTCTTAAATGACAACTCTGCTGGCCTTTTCCCCACTCAACCTTCCTCTTTCCTGACTTCTTTGCAGCATTTAATACTATTGACCATCTCCCTCCAGACTGTCATGACATCGGTCTCTCAGTACTCCTCCTTACTCTAAGCCAGGCATTATGCAAAGCACTGGGCATAAAAAAAACAGTTCCTGACCTTAAGGAGCTCATGTTTGAATGGCCAAAAATTGTGGATACAAGATATATATGGTGTAAGTGGGAGACAATCTCAAAGGGAAGACACTAGCAGTAGCTGGGGGACTTAGACAAATGAAACACATAGAGAATAATGCAAGCACAGCACATACTTAAATGGCCTATATATTAAAAAGAAACCAAAAACCTTACCTATTCAGTACCATAGAATAAGTAATATTACAGCGGTGTGCAAATTAAATGTAGGTACTCTAGTTTTCCAGCCAGCTGGGATTAACCTGTTAAGAACCCATTTTTAAGCTGAGTAATTGCTCTAAAATGTATTACATATATTACTATCTTTTAAAAGATGATACTGAATATAATTTTAATGACCAAAAATTTCTCAACAATTGTGTTGAATTATACAATTCTATCATTGTCTCCACTCAAGAAGTCCTCTAATATCTCATCAACTGAGGTAACTCTGGCTTCCTGAACTATGTGCCAGTGCTGGCCAAGATCTACAACTAGAAAGGGTTCTGGCAACTGACTGACTGAGCAATTATGAAATATCATGGTCTTAAAAAGTTGGAGAGAGAGGCTGTGATCTGTGTTGGTGGAGGAAGTATCCACATTGATTATAGATCTTGATTCACTGATGTTACAGTGATAGTCTCAGGGCTCACTGGTCCCTATACTAAATGCTCCCAGACTATTGTGCTTTTTGGTCTTTAAAATATATTATGTCAGTTCAGACTAGTACCATTATGTCTACTTATAGCAGTCTTCTCCCCCTCCTAATCTGTCACCTCTACTTTGGAGCGGGCTTATAATAAATAAGGTAAACCAAGTCGTGGCTCTCACTCCTAATAAAGGTTTTATAAAAGCTTTAGTGAATGGGCTCGGGCACACCTATTTTGGCTTTTTCATAGTCTTTTTTGTTTACTTCCTGATTCTTGGTCATGTTCCATAGAGGTGACCTATTACTATAGTTGCCAGGGCCTAATTTTCAGTTTCTAGAGACACTTCTTCTCCTCCTTTCTCCAACTTCAACTTTTGTGCATTTGACCAGTCATTAAAACTTCTCCAAGCATGGAGAGGGGCTAGAAGAAGAAATAATTCTATAAGGTTACACATCAGCAACTCAAAATAGCTGGACAGGAAGCTGAAATCACTGGCTCTAAATGTAACAATAAAGACTATCATTTCTTGAGCATTTCTAAGAATAAAATATATTCTTTCCCTTCTGAAGCCTGTAACAAAATACCTCTATTTTGAAGGTGGAAAGTTCTGTTTTAGGGCTTGCTAGAATTGAAGATAAGAGTACAGAAACAACTTTCATATGGTATAATCTATAATAAAGACTGAAAGCTGAGAAGAAAGAAAAACCTTACAACTCTATCATCTCTCCTTCTCTCTCTGTATTATTCCCACAAACTCAAATAGTTTGTAGAAGATATTGCTATCATCAGGTAAAACTACTGCTAGAGCTGATGCAGAAATGTTAACAAGACTTTCAAAAACAAAAAATGACTGACTTCTTGATGCTAAAAGCATCAATATGCCAACACATTATGATTTACAAGTATCTCCCTGTAATCCACTGAAAAGAAAGTAAATGTTAAGTAATGATTAAATTTCAAGTCTCTCAATTCAATTGTTTACAATATTCAAGGTTGATGTGTTTTATCTAGTTTAGCTTTTTTTATTTTATAGCAAAACTGAGCTGTCATTTACCACAGCTAAAACTGGCCCTTAATGAACCTCAGAAAGTACCTATAATTAAAATTGAATATAACTAATGTCAATATGCCACAAGTCTAAACTTCCTGTTAATGAGGGTATAATTAGCTTCTTAATTTTATACTTTCTAGCCATAAGACAGATATTATATTTTTTAAAAACCTAAAAGAGCTTATAATCACAATTCCTTTGTTCAGAAACACAATTCTAACATAATACTATAAAGTATCATAGATACTTCTTTGTAAAAAAATATATTTTTATGAAGGATACCTTTCTATATTTTTAAAAATTAAAATCTTTTAGCAAAAATTTTTATACTATATTTCAGTAATATCAATTGTTAACTAAATATAAAAATTCGATTTCCAACCAAAAGATAGATGCCAAGACAATAATCTATAAAATAATAACTCTGAAAGCCTTGGATCTCTTGCTAAACACAACGACCAATCACAGCTCCAGAGGGCTCATGATGAACCATGCTATCCACCTCCAGACAGAAATCTCAGCAACTGACTTAAAGTACAGACTAAAGAATATTTTTTTTTGGACATGGCTAATGGAGGAATTTATTTTTCTTGACTACATATTTGTAATTCGTTTTGGCTTTCTTGTTTTCTCGATAAGTAGGGAAAGGGGCAGTATAAGGAAAAGAATTCAGGACTGAAAATAAAATAAAACTAAATTCAACTAATCTGCATACTTTATGTCAAGGATAGCCAAACTGCTTTCTGACTAAAAGTATATAAAGCCTTTTTTATATGCCTGTAAACTTTGATGCCTAAATGTACATTTAATAATCTCTGATCTTAAAGGTTCCCCTCTTCTTACTAAATCATCTAGATGTTCTGCATTAGGATCACTTGTTAATGTATTTTACCACAGGCAAGAAATGCCACCTTTACGCTAAGTATACCAAAAATTCACAAGATGAATCAAATATTATTTGATTTGAAATTAGAAGTGTTTTCCTAAGTTTATTAAAGGATGGATATAGAGAATATTATACCTATTAAAAATTTAAAACTCAGTTTCTCCTTGAAAAATTAATGGAATTAAAACTAAATAAAAGATGTTAACTAAAACTTAGGAAAACAACTCCTTCAGCCTATATCTAGAATGCCCTTTAATTAACAGGAGCCATAATGTATGTAAAAATAAACGCAATGGTAACAAACCAACTATATACCATCTGTTCGAATGACCAAAGAATAAAGTGTTTAACAGTGTTCCTACTCTGAAATAAATTATATTCTATTAAAATTTGTCCTTTAAGCTCAGGTAACAGGAAGCTCTTAAAAAGAAATCACCTATTATAACTGTTAAACTGAGATTATATTTTAAAATGCTGTATATACACAATAACTTATTTTAACTAATTAAAAAATGCACGCTATACAGGAAGTAAATTACTAAACAGTATGGCATAGGAAATAAAATAATAAACTTACGCTATCAGGTAACAGAAAACAACTCAGAAGGTTCAAATACAGTTTAAACAGTCCTTAAAGACATATGTTCCCTATAAAAGGACAAAAATGGCTTTTGGAGTGCCATGCTTGTTAGCATGCTTGTTGACTGGTTGATTATAAAATAAATGGTGAGAACCTAAGTATGTAACCAAAC
The DNA here is from genome assembly GCF_003287225.1 of Phascolarctos cinereus. Lineage (NCBI taxonomy): Eukaryota > Metazoa > Chordata > Mammalia > Diprotodontia > Phascolarctidae > Phascolarctos > Phascolarctos cinereus. Next base: position 29,852,698 of record NW_027555958.1, read on the forward strand.
ATCTTTCTCTCTAGGATAAAACTATTTTCACAAAACTACAGTTTATCTGACAAAACTTGATCTAAGACATTTGAAATGCAGACCCTAGAAAGCAATGTTTAAAAATAATTAACACATCTACTGGAGAAAGACTTCAACATTTTAAAAGATGGCATTAATTGGATCAGGGATAATTAATACCTCTTTTGTGAGTTGTGGCCCCCTTCACCCTTTGGCAGTTTGGTAAATAGATACCTTTCTCAGAATTATTTTTTTAAATGTATAAAATACATAAAATTACAAATAAAACCAAATATACTGAAAGACAATAAAATTTTTTTTTAAGTTCAGACACCAAGATCATCAAAGCATCTTGATCTAAAAAGAATGAATTCACATTTATCCAAGGAATACAACGTTTGGGCTAACATTTATGATATTTAACATAAATGGATGACCAATTTGAATGCAATAAAATATGCTTATCACTAAAATTTTATTGAACTTAATTTAACAATTCTTCAAAGATTCATAAGGCACTTTAGAATCTCTGAAGTCTATCTTGGGGCTGTCAAACAACTGATCCTCACTGTAGATACTGTAGAGTATCAAGAAAAAAACTATTATTTGAACTTTCTAGTCATTTACATATAGTATAAAAGAGAGTTTTCTGCCTTCATCTACTGGAACGAAAAACAGTAAAACCCTATAGCCTATATATCAGAATTGAGATGTTTATGTTGTTGTTTTGTTTGTTTTCCCCTAAATCTCAGACTCACACCTTAGGTTTCATTATGTTCCAATGGATGTGATCTCAATTGATTTAAGTATTCAGTCCCTCCAAGGGTTTCGACAGCAACCCACATTTTCCAGGTTGTACTGTGTGAATGTTTGTCCATATTCTCCACAGCTCCTTCACAACTTCATCTAATATACTAGAGGTAGGCTTTTCTCAAGAGCCTTTTCTCTTTTGCAGCTATACCAGTCCCAGGACTTGGGCTTTCCATGTTACCCTCATCTTCACTAAAGGAGCCTTAACGAAATCCCTCCATGAAGCCCTACTCCAGATAACACAAAGTAACCCTGGACACTTGAAAGTCAGGCCAACAGAGGATAAACTCCTCTGGTTCTACCATGCTGTAAAGCCTCCAAGTAAGATTCCAGGAGGTGCTTAACAGACAAACTCAGATAAAAACAGAGAGGTATTTATCATCAATAAGTTGGCCATCACGTGAAGAATTCTTTGGTCAGTACAACCCATTAGACATTTTAAGACTGCCCAAAGTACAAGCCATTAAAGCAGAAGTCTAAGACACTGGAGTCTTTCCTGGATGAAAGGAGACTATCCATATGAATTTGTTAAGTGTTGGAAGACATTTAAAAATTAAAATCTCAAGTTTCTACACAGCCAAGAATTCAAATTAATGCAAATGTCTCCGCACAAAATTAAGTAACATACTATAAAAATGTATTCAATTTGTGATTAGGTATATCCTACAAAATTAAAACCTCTTAATTTTACTTTTCAAAATTATGAATTCTAGTTCTTTTCATTAATCCTCCACAGAAAATCCACCCAATATGCTGAAGGTCTTTGTATCTCATCCTTTTGATATATCTGGGTTATACCAGTGTACCATTCATTCATATTGTGCTTTTCTGATTATTTATCTGTTGTATCTTTTATGCCAACTCTTACCAACCATCTGAGTTGTTCATTGCCCAAGAGGTTATTTGCAATCTGGATTCTTCAGAGATTATGCTGTTTCATCATTCACTGCTGTGAAGCATCACCAGAATATTAGTGTTAAAGAGATGAGCTTTTACAGCAATGAGCACGATTTAGAATGATCTCTTCCCCTCCTATCCAACATTAATCCTAGGCCAATAATGCACCACGGCTTCTGCCCAGAGTACTAGGCATCCATATTGATGAACTGTTAGCAAAAATCTGTTACCTCCCCCACTCCTCCAGCTGCATGTCTCCCTTTACTTTCTGGTTAGGATGGTTACATACAACTTTCCTACATGGCTATGGAACTTACTGTTCCAGGGCTCAAAGCACATTAGGATAATGCCATCTATACCAACCGCAACATCTGGAAAAATTCTCTATGGATAAGGAATCTTTCTTCTGCAGATTTTGTGGCAAGTACCCAAGGTGAATAGATGTCTCTCCTTGTTTACATATCTCATTGGTCTACATAACCAAACATCAATTTCAGCAGGCAAAATCGATTTCTTGGACTTTCAAAGTGGTTTCTGTATATAAATGATACATTTCAATGTGACTTCTTCAAAGATTCTCTCTGATCTTTCTTCTTCAAACTGCTCCAAATTCAACTTTTAAAAAATGCCCTTTTTTGGGAGGGGGGGAAATAAGGAAAATTTTTATATATTATATCTCCAGAAATACCTTTAGAATCTTTTACAAATGTATCTCTTTGGAATAATGGTATATACTGTGATTTTAAACAAATATCTTAAGAACTCTAAATATCTGAATTTAGCATTGGTATGCACATCCATAACAGACCTTCATCTCTACCAAGAGCTGTGGAATTCTAATTCTTGATCAGTTTCAGATCTGTGAAGTGGAAAAAAGATTTACTTCATTAAAAAAATGAAGTAATATTTTAAAGTGGCCAATTTCTACATCAAATAACAAGAATTCACATAATCAATCCAACTACAAATTAACAGCAATTTCCTTCTTGTGAATAGAGAAAGCCTCCAATAAACAGATGTAATAGTTTGCCAAGACGCCTAATTAATATGATGCTAAATAAGTATTATTGTTTTCCCCAAAAATATACTACTTATAACAGATTCGTTTTACTTATAACAGCTTCAGTTGTGATATAAAAGCAGACAAATTTTTTAAAACAGGGACAATTTCAACCAATACAAAACTCTAATGCTATAAAAATAGCTATACCACTTCAGTCTTAAGCTTAAGAATGTACTAATGTAGTCAACAATAGATAAAAGTTTCAATGAAGATAGCCAAAATATACTAAATCTATTCAGAACAGCTATCCCTGCTTTTCATACCATTACAGGATTTTTCTCAGTTTTCTCATTTATATATTTATTATGATAATCCAAAAAAGTGCTACTCTGATACTTTCATCATGACATGGAGACAAAGGTTACTGAGCAGAGCCCAAGGTCTGACATATCCGGTGCCTGACAACATACCTACAGGGCCACAGCGAAAGCTTAGCTAAATTTGAAAAGTTTCATACCACCAAAGGATAGGAGACCAAGGGATGATTTTTTTTTTCAGACAGAGGAATTCATAATGGGGAGGAGGAGTGGTAGAGAAGTTGGCAAGAAACACTTGTGGAAGAAATACCCACACATCAATGAAATAAATCATCAATCAATATAATGCAAAACTGGTAACCAAAAATGTCACTCCTCAATTCCATTCAATAAATATTTATTAAGCACTTAAGGCAAGCTTGCTAGGTCAAGGCACAGGGAGGGAAGGAAGGAAAGGAGGAAGGAAGGAAGGAAGGAAGGAAGGAAGGAAGGAAGGAAGGAAGGAAGGAAGGAAGGAAGGAAGGAAGGAGGGAGGAAGGGAGGGAAGGAAGGAGGGAGGGAAGGAGGGAGGGAAGGAAGGAAGGAAGGAGAGAGAAAACAATCTGTGCCCTCAAAGAGCTTACATTCCACTGGGATATAACTACCTGAAGATGGACAGCACTAACAATTATGTGGATCAGAAAAGGTTTCCCACAGGAGAGCTAAGCCTTGACTGAGGCCAGAGATTCTAAGCTGTAAAGATGAGGAGAGAGTGCATTCTAGGCATGGCAGCCAGGCCTATTTAAAGCTCAAAGGCAGGAAATGTCATGTCAGGGGAACATCCAAGCTTCAATGAAATGCAAAATGGGTTAGAGAGCAGTGTGAAATCAGTTTGTGAAAACAGTTGGAGAGGTGGGATGGAGTCAAGATTGTGGAGACTTAAAAAAAGGAATTTTCATTTTATTCTTAAAGCAATGAGTGATGGAACATTACTATGCTGTAAGAAATGATGAGCTGGCTGATTTTAGAAAAACATGGAAAGATTTGCATGAAGTAATGAAAAGTGAGCAGAACCAAGAGAACGCTGTATACAGTAACCGCATATTCTTCAAAGAATAATTGTATAAGACCAAGTTATTCAGAGTATTGTAAATACACAAATTAACTACAAAGGACCTATGAAGAAAGATGCTATCCACTTTCAGGGAAAGAACTGATAAATATAAGTATGTATAGTATGGTTTTACATTATTTATAAATCTGTGTCAAATGGTAGCCTTCTCTAGCACAGGGTCAGGAAGGTGGGAGGGAGACAGTTAAGAATTTAAAATGTAACCTAAAATAAAATTAGATTTTAAAAAAAGCAATAGGGATCCTCTGGAACTTTCTGAGCAGACCTAATCAGACCTGCGCTTTAGGAATATCAATTCGACAGCCCTGTGGATGAGACGCTGAAGTGGGGAAGAGACTGAAGGCAAGCTACTGCAGCAGTCTAAGCAAAAGCAGATGAGAGGCTGAACTAAGACACTGGCTATGTGTGCAGCAAGAAGTAGATGGACATATGAAAGATTCAGGAAACAGAACTGTCACGACTTGGCAATTGCTGAGATACAGAAGATGAGAGAAAGGGGGAAGAATCAAAGGCGACCCCAGACTACAAAAGGTAGTGCAGACTGGAAGCTCAAAAGACAGCTGAGGGCTGGACTATATAGATTTAGAAGTGATCTCTAAAGGCAGGATAACGGAATTCATGGGAGCTGTTGAGGTCACCAAGGGAGTATGCAGAGAGAAGTGGGCCCGGGATAGAATCTTGGGGCATATGCATGATGCCAGGTTGGGCCACAGAAAACTGACCCATCAAAGAAGACTAGGAATGGAGAGAACCAGAAGAGAAAAATACCGTCACCAAAACCCAAGAAGGGAGTAGTCAAGAGCATTAAATTTGGTAGAGAAAGATAAGGACTGAGAAAAAAGCTACTGGGTTTAGCAATTAAGAAGTGAGTAGCCTCGCTGGAAAGCCGGAATGTAAGGGGCTGAGAAGTGATAACCACATTCCATGGATAATTTACCCAGCTGGGTCAGTGTTTCTTATAACACAGTTGGTATAGGGTTTGTTGCCACTTCACCCAAAGTTGCGACCCTGTTCCATGTGGTACAACTTTTCCAGGGTAAGCATGCCCTCCCATTACTTGCAATGTTATTAAAATACACTGAAAGTTGATTATTATAAACACCTCTAAAATAAGAACGGGTAATTTTTCCTTTTATCTTGTTTAGTTTAAGTATTGACTGATGACCTTCTGCTGACCTCTGCTCAGTACTTTAAGGGATACAAAACTTCCTGCCCTCAAGCAACTTTATTATAAACAAAAATATGTAACAAATAAGATAGCAGACAAACAGCAAGAGGAGTGATACAGTTAAGTGCTATGGGATTTGGGGGGAAAGAGAGAACAATGAGAACAATAGTAATTAAGTAAGGCTTCATAAAGGGTGAGATTTAAGCTAGCTAGCCCTACAAAGACAACCTAGGTAGCAAAGAACATGAAACCAAAGGTTCCTTCCAGCTCTCAACCTATATGATACAATTTTGAATAAAAGGAAAAAGAATGTGCTGGACCATACATAACAAAGCATTTTAAAAAGTCTCAGTAGCTAAGCCATATACTACTGACCTAAGGCCTATTACCCTTTCTCTCCTACTAACCTGCCATATGACCTTGGTGAAGAGACTTACCTACATCTCAGCTCTCTCATTGGTTAAAATAAATAAATAACCTACCTCAGAGAGTGCTTGGGAGAACAAATGAAAAATAAAAGTACTTTGAAAACACAAGGTGCTAAGGAAATGTATAATAGCAGTAGAAACTTCAAGGGATCACATGCCTCATTAAAAAGCGGCAAGTATTTTAGAGAGATACATAGATAATTTTAACCAGGCAGGTTAAGCTTGTGCCACAAGCCAGCATCTTTAAAAAAAAGAAAACTGTAAATCAAAATAAAAGTTATTTGTGATGGCTTTATCCTAGGATTTCAAAGTATTTCACAAATACTAATTAAGTTTTAACTGTGGAAGGGAGAAGTAAATATATATTTGAAGAAGTTGTAAACTAAGGTTCAAGTGACTAGTTTAGGGTCATGCCAAAAGTGTAGTTCTGTAATCTTAACTTTCAATGACAGTTCCTTGAACTAAGCTTTTTCAGAATACTGATAAAATCTTTGCTTCTCTTCAAACATACGCGAAAACACATATTAAGCATAACTTAAGCACAACAAATAAATTTCTTAGGTGAAGACATTATACTGTTGGAGCTGGTGAAGAAAAAGTAACTACCAGATTTTCTATCACAGCGTAGTCCTTCTAGAATATAGGGGAAAATGCTATACTCGGGCAAATAAAGATTTTCAGAACCAAACAGACCTATGGTCATTGATTTTCAGCCAACTAACAGCACCAAGTCCCACTGGCAACACACACAGTATGAGTCACTCCTCGGGAAGCCAAGGAGAACAGTAACAAAACAGAGTCTCTCTGACATCTAGATTTTCCTGAGGAGTCCTTCATCCAAATATTGACCGGACTCTTATGATTCAATGATTCGTATATTTGATCAAACCATAATCTGGCTATATTTGTTGTTGAGTGCTTTCAGTGATGTCCAAATCTTTATGACCCCACTTGGGGTTTTCCTGGCAAAGATGCTGGAGTGGTTTACCATTTCTTTCTCCAGCTCATTTGACAGATGAGGAAGATGAGGCAAAAAGAGTCAAGTGACTCACCCAGGATCACACAACTAGTAAGTATCTAAGGCTGGATCTGAGTTCAGGTCTTCCTGATTCCAGGCTTGGCACTCTGCCCAAAGTGCCACCAATCTGACTACATGGTATGTAGTAAAGTTGTTGTTGTTTTTAATTCCAGGTTAAGAAATCCTGCCTTCTGGATGACAAACTTAACTAAGTTATTTACATCACTCATCTATTGTTTAGTATAGCACTCTGAAGATTCATTCAGATCCTGCTTTTAAAGCTAGTGTATGGAATATGGAATTTAAACCCTTTAATAAGAGAAAAAAGAAAACTGTGGTATTATTTTCCCCTCTGAAATTTCTCAAACTCTCTATTCTAAGAACATTTACCCAAAATTACATTACACATAACTATGAGACAGAAGATCTTTCCAATCTTATGCTGAATTTTATTAACTAAAAAGACTTCTAAAAATTGACCTCACAAGAGAATGTAATTTTTAGAAGTGGAAGGCACCTTAAAGATTATTTCATCGAGCCCCTTCACTTGACAAAAAAGGAAACAGAGCGTTAGAGGTGAATCAAGTAGCCTGAAGTTCACTCAGGTATGATCTTTACATTAGGCCATCCTGTACTTAAAAAAAAACAACAAAAACCCCCCTAGAAATCAAGACAAAGATCTTGTAAAGCTCAAATTCTGGCATACTAGAAACATCACATTTGGTAACCAATAGGTATCTTACCCAAAAGTCAAAGCAACCTAAATCTCAAAACCAAGTCCTCTCCCTACGCCCCCAAATCTACTGAACAAGATCATTATTAGTGAACATTACTAATGTCTTAGCTTGGGGTATGAAAGGTTTTTAATATTATCTTGAATTCCTAACTCTATCCACACAATGTATTCTTTTAAGGAAATTCTACTTTCTTCTTGTCTTTTTCCTAATTACATTTACATAAAACATGAGAAGAGAACTAAATTAGTGAACACATACCACATAAATTAGTGGTCAACAAAAATCACTCTTGGAACTCAAATCTCAAACTCCTTTTAAGATTTCATTTTATGTAGTTCTTTGATTCAAGATATTTAAGTCACCTACCTCCTTTTATGGTGGTACCTTTACAAAAAATTGCCCTTCTGGGGGCAGCATAGAGAAAAGGTTAATGCTAACTAGCTTTTACAGGGCCTATTTTATGCTTTATGTTGTGGTCTTAATGCTCACTCAGGAAAATATATCACAAACAAATGTGAGTTAAATGCCAGTTTATACCAAAGCACAGTAAAAAAAAAAAAAAGTGGTATTCACCTTGGGTTTTGGCAATATGTCTGGCTATCATTTTTTCTATACTGTTATTTCTAGCAGAGACACATTCATAGACATCTAAATAAAACAATAAAAAATGAACACATCTATATATAAAATATACAACCAAGCAGTTAAGTGGCTGCTTTAGAATAGTGACTGATTACTTCTCCCTGGACTCCACAAAAAAGATGGAAACCAAGAGCATCAGATTATTTAACAAAGTCCCTTTTGCTATTAGGTTTACTATATAGAAATACAATTATTGCTGCAATTAGTATTAAAACAGCCCACCAAAAAACAAGCAAGAGAAAAATGCAATGAAAGGACAATCTAGCCATTTCCCAGCTTCCTTACTCCACCCAGTCTTCTCAAAGGTTGTACGCAGCATCCGCAAATGTTATCCAGTTTTTTTTTCTTTCAAGGGGAGGGGGATTTAAAAAAAGAATGATGTACAGAAATTAGAACTCTGCTATTCAAGCATTTACTTGAAGAATTTTTCAAAATAATCATGCTTAGCTTCGGGTTAATTTTAGTAGGCTTATTCTCTTCTTTGATACCCTAAACGTTGAAGGATCCTTTTTATAAATTAACCAATCCAAATACACAGATTCAATAACTGAGATTTACATGTCCCCTATTCTTTGAAATGACAAACTGTAATAATATCACCCATTAAAGATTAAAAACCTAATCAGTATGCTTCAGCCACAAAGATTGGTTAAAATAAAAGGTCAAAGAAAGCTCTCAATGCGGAATCAACCTTATTTCATTTCCTACTGCAACCAAAAAGGGTTGTTCTCTTGATAAAGGATTTGACCTGCAACAACCAAGCCCTGCTGCAGTAGAAAAATTTTACCCAAACGCTACCATAGCAAAAGGAGAGGGATGACATTATTACTGGTATCAAAGGCCCAACTACAGTCTCCTCCGCCCTAGCCTCAAAAGGAAATACACAAAACAACCCCACCCCCAAACAAGAATATAATAAAAAAAAACCTGCAATAATTTTACACTTAATCTTTACATCATTCCGATAGCAGAGATCTACTTTTATGTATATGAAGATCAAAATTACAAAAACATCTTCATTCTCTCATCACCTCTTTAAAATAAAGGAGGAACTCTTGGTATTTACATCTCCCCTCCTTAAACAAGAAAACACAAACCAGGCCCCTCTCCCCAAAAGCACAAATTTCTTACCCTACCAAGGATTCCAAGCCGGCTGCCCACCCCCCAACTCCAAAGGAAAATTTCCTACCCTCCTCCCAATGAGTTTCTTGCCAAGTCACTAAGGAATGACCGAGCAGCTAATAAATAAAGCAAAGACACCTTTTGACGCCTCCACCCGCAGAAATGGACAACCGCCTCTCTCCCTGACGGTCTTCAGTTTTCAGGGATGCTCTTCTAGTCCCTACAACAATTTGACCACCCGCCCTTGGAGCCATTCTCTCACCTGAGAGGGCCGGGGGCGGGGAATGGGGGGTCGGGCTGGGAATAATAAGAGAGAGAGATGCTTTATGTCCCCGAATGGGCAGGGTGGAAAAATGGCAGAGGACCCCGAACCCGAGGGCTACCACCATTTAAGCCCCCCCAGTTCCAGGGAGGGGGGCCCCATCAGGTAGAACAAGCTGCACCTCGCCCCATCTGGTCACAGGCTGCTGCCGCTAGAGATGGGGGGCTCTCGGATACCCCCCTCCTGGCTGGGGGGGGCGGGGAGGCCGGCCCTGCGCCCGGGGTGGCGGCCATCCAGACGCCCAGAGAGGCCTGGAGCGCCGCGGCAGCGCGGGGCTGGGGGCTCCCTCGCTCCCCAGCCGCTTGGGTCGGGTCGGGAGGTCGAGGCGAACCCCTCCCCTCCGGGCCCCGGGGACGAGAAACCTGTTCCCCGAGCCTGCCTCCCTCCTCTTCCTCCCCCTCCCCTCCATCTTCCTGCAAAGTCACGGGGGGGGCATCTTTTCTTTCCCCCCCTTTCCTCCGCGGCGCGGGCAGGGCCGCCCCCTCCGTGCCCCCCCCAGCCCCGGGCCCGGGCCGCCCCCTCCCGCCCCTCCCGGGTCTCTCACCCAACGGCCGCCGCGGCCGCCATTTTGAGAGCGAGGAGAGAAGAAGGAGGAGGAGGCGGCAAGGGGGAGGGGAGCGAGAGGGAGGGAGCAGGGAGGGAGGCTGGGGGGGAGGAGGAGGAGGAGGAAGAAGAAGAGGAGGAGGAGGAGGTGGAGAAGGAGGGAGGGGACCGGCGCAGCCACATCGCCCGCGGATCCCCAGCCTGAGCCCGGGCCGCAGCCTGCGCCGGCGCCGCCCGAGGGGGAGGGGGAGAAAGAAGCCAGCCCGAGGACAGGCCCCGGCCGCCGCCTTACCCGAGAGCCCGCCGCCGCCGCCGTCGTCGCCGCCTCCGTGTGGCCTCTTCCGTCCTTCACTCCCATCCACCGGCGGGGGAGGGGAGAAGGGGAGGGAGGAGGGAGGGGAAGGGACGAGGGAGGGAGGAGGGAAGGGAGGGAGGGGAGGAGGGGGGGCTGGCGCGCAGGGCCCGGGCCCGGGGCGGGCTGGCTGGCGTTGGGGGGAGGGGTGCGGGCGGGCGGGCGCGCGCGCGGCTCCTCAGCCGTTCGGGGGCTCGCGCCGCAGTCCGGCCGGCGCTCGCGGCCTTCGCTCCCGCTCGGGTCCGGCTCTGTCGCTCGCGCGCGCTCCCCCCTCCTTTCGGCCTTTTTGCCTTCCTTCAGCTCGTCCGTTCTTTCGTCGGCCTGTTCGCTTTTCTTTTCCCCTCCCACCTCCTCGGTTCTACTATCGCCGCTGCCGCCGCCGCCACCCCCGCCCCGCCGCTCCGGCTCGGTCTGTCACAGGAGCTGCCCCAGCGCCCTGACGTCACCGCGCCGCCGCCGCCCCAGACCGGCCGAGGAAGGAGGGGGAGGAGGCGCCGACGGCGCATGCGTGGGGCCGGGGCCTGAAGGGAGCTGCCGTCACCTCTGCTCGACGCGCTTCCCGGGCAGCGCGTCACCGAATGGAAGCCGGCCCTCGGCTGCCCCTCCCCGTCCCGCCCTCAGCCCTCGGGCCCGGGAGCTGGGGCCGAGCCGCGGCAGCCGCAGCCTTGGGGCCAGGGGCCCACAGAGGTCCCCCCTCCCCCACCCCCGGCCATCCTCTTGACTGACCGTGACTGGCTGCCCCGGCTCGCAGCTCTGCACAGCGCTTTACGTAATGGTCTGCTTAGAGCGGGGGACACCCAGCATAATAACCGACGTTGAGGGGGACGGGCCGCAGAGACCTGTCATCCCATTGGCAGAGGAAGCTGGGGGGGGCGCTCTCCACCAGGGCAGGTCAGCACCTGCGCCGGCAGGTCAGCGTTGGGCTTAGGGAGCAGGAAGGGGCGGGGGTGTGCGGAGGGGAGCACTTGAACCCAGGGCCCTCTGGCATCAGGAAGCACTACCCCCACCGCCTCTTAGTGACGTTTAGATAGCGGCTTCAGGATTCCAAAGCGCTTTACGTTGCACTCTCGTTTCAGCCCCCAAAACGGAGAGGCCAGAGACACTCCAAATTAGAAAGGCCTTGGTGTTTGCCCAAAGCTTTGTATGGTAAGGGAGACAGATCACGCAAGTCAAATGATAACCGACATTTCTACGGCTTCTTTGACGAGCACGTCTCCCTTTAATGACTTCATCTGAGCTCCAGCAGAGGTAGATGCAGAGAGATGAGCCAGCCAGAGAAACTGAGGCACACACAAACTACTAGAATGAGCTCCACCCACAGATGAAATATGGGATTTGAGGAAGAAAGTTTAGATAAAGCTGAGATTGAACGGGCATCCGCTCCAGTGAGGCCTGATTTCTGGGATGCCCAAGGCTTCCCTCTTCTTAGTTTTGCCTCCTGCCCTGGTTTGGTCCCTTTTTCTTTCTCTGTTTGAAAAAAACAAAAAAAGGAATGAAATCTATGGGCTTGGGAGGTTGAGTGACCTTCTGGATTTAAAGCAGGAGGCTAAGGGCCTGACATTCTGACTCCAGTTTGTGAGATGGGCTTGATTCAGTTCCATTACTCACATCTGAGTTGTACGCAGTCAAGAAGCCATGGGTTCAGGCCCAGAGAAAATACTCCTTTTTTTCCTGTCAGTGCTTTGATTTCTCTTGGCCATTTTCCTGGGTTGAAAACAGCATGAAAATGTTTTGCAAATCTTCAAATACTATGTAAGTGTGAGCAGTTTGTCAGGTGAGTTGTTACGTCACATCCTTTCTTTCACTTTGGTTGCTTTTGTGATGAAATATTGGCGACAGAGAGGATCCTCTGGCCTATCCAGCTAACTTGTTCTAGGCAGCTTTTCCTTAATTGGTGCTGAGGAAATCATATTTGAGATTAGATACTGATGGCCCAGACATCCACCTTGGTAAGATTGGGCAAAGTCCCAGGAATAAAAGGTGCTTCATTAAAAGTCTGACTTTGAGTCAGAGATTTCATCCCTGGGTGATAGGATCCTTGGAAAGACGGATGAAACCTTACGTCTTCAGGCCTGAATTGTGACATATTGTTCTATCAGTTCCCATTGAGATTCAGGATTCCAGCAGCTGTTTGTTTCTTCATGTGCTCACTGTCTCACACATAGTAGATATTTAATAGCTTGTTGTTGAATTTTAGTTTGTTGAATGGGATTAAAATTAAGGACCTAGTCCCTGAGTGTTTCTGTCCCAGCATATATTGAAAAGGAGACCATCTGCCCTGGATAGTACTGGATTATAAACTCCCAGAGGGCAAACATCCTTTGGTTGATTTTTTAAAAAAATCTTTGTACCTCCTCCAGGGCCAGGCACATCTGGGTTGCCACATAGTAGGTGCATGACAAGCAATGCTTGCATCAATTGTTTGGACATTTCACCTATCTGTAGCCAGAGGACTGTTGTTCTTCCTTTGTTTTTTTGAAGAGGACCAATGACAACATAGGGTGATGTCTTGACTTGCATATAAATTGGATTTAAGTGAGGCAGAGTTGTGCCAAGTCATCTGCCTCAGTCTCTTTTCCAGAGTCATCCAAGTTCAGTGGCAAGACAAAAGTCAGACTGACTAGTAATGGACCAGGATAAAGTCGATGGCCTTGGCATCTTCAGGATCTGACCAAGTTCTAAGCTGTCTATTGTGTGTATGGGGAGGGGTTTAGACATTGCCCAGTAACTCATCTACAGGTTTGAGGCCTCAACCTGGGTTAGCCCGTCTGCCAAGACAGATTTACCTGGGTATGGATGATGTACATGCTATACCTTCTTGGAGACACAAGTGAGAGCTGAGTAAAAAATGTGGACACCAAAGGTGGATGAGCAGTCCTGAAAAAGGGCTCTTGTGCTAATCCTTCCTGAATACCCCATGCTCCCCAGAGGGGTAGATGATCTCTGAAAGGACCAATCCAGCTCTATAATTCTCAACTTCTCTAATCAGTACAGTTTGACAAAGCAGTTCAGTGAAATTCCAGACCCTACTTGACACTGTTACCAGCTGACTCAATAAAAGTCAATAAGCATCTCAGTAAATTAACACATCCTTTGCTGTAAGAGCCCACCCTTCCTTTCATTTTAACCTTTTAAAATATTTATCATTGCCCAGTACCAGGCTGTTTAATATTTAAACAACTGAGTAAATCAGGTCTCCTTTATTTTTTAAATGCTTGCTCTAAAACAACAATTTTCTCTTGAAAGATCACAGAATTAGTATAAATGAATAATTATGTTTCTAATTGAATAACGATAATTAGTGTTAGCCAATCTAATCTGCATTCTTAGACCCAAACCCTATCCTTATCTTGTGGTCAGAAATAATAAAATCGGCACCGAGCATTATGACCTAGACTAACTGTTTGAGATCTGATTTCATTTTCAGAATGCCCCTTTTAAAAGAATTCCCTTGAAGGGGAAAAATCGAAACTATTGGCCCCCTTTTTGGTTTGTGAATTTCTGAAACTCAATTCAAAAAATAGCTGAAGGACTTTTGTGTGTCAGCATGTGTGCTGCTTTTTGTATTGTGGGGTATCATATGCTTGTGGGCACTTTTTGTCATGGTGAATAAGATGATGGATGCTTCCTAATGCAATCTCTCTTGTTCTGTTGAGTATGAAGATTTGAGGGACATCCATATATGTCCTTAAATTAAAATGTGGAAAGATTTACTACAACAACAGCTACTATGTGTATCTTGGGGATGGAGAAAGGAACAGATGTCCTGGATTTTGGGGGAGTAGGAGAAACCTTAGGGAGAAACACCCACTTTATTTGCTACAATCTAACAGCTCACCAATCCACTTCAGTTGAAAGCATTTATTTTGCCAGTAGACACTTCCAGAATTTTAACCTTTGTTGCAATTGCTACAGAAAAATTAATGTATGTTCAGAGACTTTTGGAAATAGCAAATAGGCTGATTAGTGGAAACAATTTTTATAAATTGTACTGGGGCAAAACGTTTTCAGAAGTGTTTCCCTGAGCAAAAAATGTCATCTGTGAGGAAAGGCCCACTTGCACAAATTCAGAAATGGTTTCCTCCCCAGAATTAAACATCCTGTATTATTTGTAAGAACATATGTTACAGTGTATTTACATTTGATAAAATCAGTAAAATTTTGCTCTCATATATAAAGAGGGTGTAAGGAATGTTGTGACCATTCTGATGATAAAGGATATATTTGCAAGAGAGACTCATTCATCTTCAAGATATTTAGACCAATTATTAGAGATGCCTGCTTCTCCCTTAGGCCTGGACTTAGTTAGCATTGAAAAAGGGCAGGTCCTGCTAGACCAGTCACTCTTCCCTTGAGAATCATAGCACTCTGATGTGTCATAAAAATAGAACTTGAAAGCAATTCAAAGGAAATTAAAAGAGTGAAACTCAGCTTGAAAATATATAGCATGATGTTTGGGTTTTTGAATTTTAATTTTTCCTATGAAATGAATTTGAAGGACTCAGTGGAGGCAAAACACCATTTAAAAATACATTATTCATAAAGGATGTCATGATACAAATGTTCAAGGGTTTTCTATCTCCAGTGAATAAAAGGGTCAAGAATATAAAATTATTTCTAAAGGCACTTTTAAAAAATAGAAAATATTCATCTCTACTAATAAAAATACAAATTATAGTAATTTTCACACCAAATTGGCAAAAAATAACAGTGACAATTCAATATGGATAGGGTTGTGAGTGACCACCTACACCGAGGGTGGAATTAATTGCACATTGGTTTAAAAAAATCTTTTAGGAGAACAGTTTGATGGCATAGGGGAGTTTTAAAAATAATCCTAATAATTCTAATATTGAAATTTGCTCCTAAAATTGTGGTTATGGAAAAAATAAAGATGGAGAGAAGTTATCTTTTCAAAGATATTGATGGCGGCATTATATGTTATTACCAAAAAAACCCAATAGGGAAAACACTTAAATGTCCAAGAGCTAGGAATGACTGAATGGTATCTTTTCACAGTACGTACGTACGTGGTAAGTTGTACCCTATTGCTAACCATATGCAGAAAGTAGCAGAGAAGATGTCAATGGCCAGAAAGGGAGGTGGGCCAGTCATATAGCCAAGTTGAGAATAACAGATTGACATAGTGCCAGACACTAGTGTCCTATAAAGGAGACCATTGAGTAGATCCCGTTTGTGGTTTTGACTGAAAAGGCATATATGGTTGTGAGCACTACTAGTAGGGTACCTACATTGAAGAGGTCCTAGAGCCATTGAAGTAGTGGAGCACTATAATGCAATTAAAAAATAATATGTGTGAGGGGAAAAAAGCTTCCTGAGCAGAAAGCTGGCCTCAGAGCCAGAGAGCCAAGTACAAGTCATGCCTCTTACACATACTAGCTGTGTGTCCTTGGGCAAGTAAACAAACCTCTCCATGCTCCAGCCAACACTCTTAAGACTACATTTAGGCTGCAGAAAAGGTGTGGACCTGCATTTATGGAATTTCCTTATCCAAGAGTTCTCTACACCAATGAAATCACAGATCCAGTCCCTATCCTTTATATCTCCTCTACCTAGCCTAAGTGGAGGAATACAGAGAAATTTTAAAAGTCACGTGAAGTGATACAAAGAAAAAAAAAACATACACATTATATTTAGATATATATTATACGTACACACATATATATACACAGAGAGATACAAATGAATGGACAAAGGAAAATGCAGAGGGAATAAACATATATTGAAATTCATTTTTAATGTAAATAGTATAAGTGTATTTTTAATTGTATTTGTCTTTCAAAGTGCATAATTATTTTATTTCAAGAATGGATCATTACTTCACAGAAAAATAAAAAGCAAGACTAATTTGTAGAGTGCTGGCATAAATTCATAGAATTGTAGAGCTAGAAGGAGACTTAAAGGTCATCTTCTCTAACACCTGAGAAAATAAATTCCATAAAAGAAAAAGGAATGTCAAAAATTAGCCAAGGACGTCACCTCGCCTAAATATATAAGAATGATTGGGCTAGGCAAAAAGAAAGAAGCTGCCTTCCCTGTTTGGTACTTCATACATCTAAAAGGGAGATCGATGATAAGAAGAGATCCCCAGGTAGAATCAACCTTAACCAGAAAAAGGAACAGAATTGGGGGAGGGGAGAGTCAAGAATAAAAGGAAGAGGATTATAGAGGTTGGAGCTTGGGGGAAACCAGCCTTTAGCAGGACCAAATAAATTAGTAACCTAAAATGGTCTGGCTACTCATTCTACCATAGCACTTTTTACTTCTGCAAGAACTTTCTATCTAAGAATATAAAAGATGGCATGGGACTGTTCATGGATTTCATTATTAGGTATTAATTTAGGAGTTTTAGTGGTGGGTCACAGAGAAAGAAAGCCATATGGCTGTAACCAAATGGCATGATTCCCATGGCAAATTTGTATTTTCTCGTAAAGCCTCCTAAAGTAGAAAAAGGATCGTTGAGAGCATTACCATTCTTCATTTTCCTAGGTTCATAACCTTGTCATTATCTTTGATTCCTTACTCTCCTACATCCTACACATCCAGTGAGTTGCCCAATATTGCTGTTTCTACAGACACATTTCTTGCAATCATCTCTCTTCTCACTACACATTTTTACCACCTTAGTTCAGGCATGTATCATCTCCTTTGGATTATTGCAATGGCCTCCTACTTGGTGTCCTTGCATCTTTCCTCCCCTCTTCAAGCCATCCTCCACACATCTGTCAAAGTAATTTTCCTCAAGTATATGACTATGTTACTCTCCTCCTCAGTAGACTTTAGGGGCGCCCTGTTACTTCTAGGATGAGATGTAAACTCTTCTATTTAGCTTTTGATGCCGTTTACTACCTGAACCAAATCTGTCCTTCCAGCCTCATCATCCATTACTCCCCTTCCTTCACTATGGTTCAATTAACTGTCCTTCCCTCTTCCTTGTACATAATACTCTATCTTCTTTCTCCAAGCCTTTGAATTGGCCATCCCCATATGGCTGAAATACTCTCCGTTCTTGCCTGAGACTTGTATAATCCCTCACTTCCTTCAAAATTCAGTTTACCTCCTTCTGCATGAACTTCCTGATTCTACTGAATATTAGTGCTCTCCCACCTTCCTTTGAGTTTAACATATTACGTATGTCTGTTCTGAACATTTTTATAGATAATGTCTCTTCTGATAAAATATAAGCTCCTTGGTGGGCAAAGACTTTCATTTTTTTGTTTCTCTATCCTCAGTTCTTAGTACGGTGCTTGGCACATAGCAGGGACTTAATAAATGTTTGCTGATTGATTTAGTACTGATATAATGCAGTAATTGGAATAATTATAAACTGACATTCGGGTCAGTTCAACAAGCGTTTATCATGTCTCTACTATATGGCAGACTCTGCTAGGAGTACAAAAACAAAAAAATCAAGCAATCAGTTCCTGAAGAAGCTTACATTCTGATTGAATTTATATAGCAATTTGAGTTTTACAAAGTACCTTGTGAAAAAGGCTGACCTGTCTTTAGTAACAAAGACAAAGAAGGAGGGCTCCCCAACAAAGCCTTCTTTCCTAGGGACCTAAGCAAGACAACTGTATCCTGACTCGGTGAACTCTGCATGATGGGAAGATACAGGAAAAGATAACCGTGAAATAGAGAGTTAGCCAGCCTAATATAAAATGCAGTACTTTGATTCAGCATGACCACTAGTGTACTTGCAACAGAGTGATAGGGATGGTTATAAGATGGGGTGGGGGAGAAGGAAGTCAGGCAGAATAGGAGACAATAATGTACATCTGAAAAATTCCTTGGGATGTTCTTAGTAACTTGTTGCCACAGCCTCTTCTGATCTGTGATCTTCAGTAAAATTCAATGTTCAATGCTTTCCACCCTACACCTTACTTTGTATTGATTTTATATATATTGTGCATTTACTGCTCTTTATACATGTCTTTTTTCCCCAAGTAAAATAGAGGGCAGAGACTTTCATTTTTGTCTTTGTATCCTCATTGCCTAATACAGTGCCTGGCACGTAGGATCATAGAGCTAGAGCTGGAAAATGCCTTAGTTTAAAGGATATCTGGTTCAGCTCCTTCATTTTACATAATGAAGAAACAGAGGCCCAGAATGGCAGAGTAACCTGGCCAATGTCACACAGATATTAAGAGGCAATGCCAAGATCTGAATTGTTCTGATGACTTCAAGCTCATTACTCCAGATTCAGTGCTCTTTCCGCATAGTAGGTGCTTAATGCCTGTTGAATTGAATAGAATGAAGAGGGTAGCTCCCCCCACCCCCACCCCCACCCCATCCATGCTGTGCTCCTTAGGGAAGGTTGAAGTTGATAATCTCCAAGGTCCCTTTGTGACCTTGATGTTCTTCAACTCTACAGAATCAATTCTGAACATCAGGAGCCAGTTTGATACAAGTCATTGCACAAGTCTGGTGGGTTTGATCTGCTGCAATCTGACCTCTTGACTCTAGATGACCAGTATCTGTGACTCCATTATATGAGATGATGATCCATGAATGGCTGTTAAAGAGCAATCCAAGTTGCCCAACTGGAAATGATACATTCCCCCCCCAATGATACAAAGGCTTGATCTGTGCAAGCTTGTCAGTGAAGCTTGTTCAACCCCCTGAATAGAATGAGCTGGAAAGCCTGGGAACATGCCAGTGGGAGCAGGGCTTGGAACCAGGCTTTAATACTCATCTCCCACCGTCAAAAATGGATGTTTCTGTTAAGACAAAGCAAGACAATAACTACATTTGGGCTCAGTCTGCCCCTGAGAATAAGTGTTTGAGAGTCTGGATACAAATATAAAAGTCAAAGCTAAGCCTGGCACAGAAACTGATATCTGCTCTGGGACCTTAAAATGAGATTTCTTGAGGAAAGCAACAGCTATGTGAGAGCCATTAATAACATCCCCTGCTTATTGACAAAGGAGACAAGTTTTGCCACTTTTCCTCTAAGCACCATTCTGGGACCCAAGTAGTTGTGTCTCTGAATCACACTATCAGAGCTGGAAGAGACCACAGAGGCCATCTAGTCCAACCTGTGTCTACACCCTGGTAAGTGGTCATGCAGCCGCCATTTGAAGCCATTGGGTGAATGGGAAACTCACTACTTTCCAAGGCAGCCCATTCCACTTTTGGGTGGGACAAGGGGGGGGGGTCTCTATTATGAAGTGCTGCCTTAGCAATCTGTTATCTATTCTCAACAGAACCCTCACCACAGAGAGGCAATCCTCTTAACTCTTCCCTAGTTGACTATCACAATTCCCAACAGAAAGTCAGTTGCAAGCTGCTGCTTCTATCCTCCAGCCTCTCACACGCAGCACCCCATTCTTTTCCCACATAGCCACTGCCCTGTTTCAGGCCCTTGTCACTTCTTCATCTGATTATTGCAATAACCTTCTAGTCTGAGCCTCTCCCTTCTCCCCTCTCTTCTCTCCCCACTCTAGTCTAACTTCTATTCAAAGCTATCAAACTGACCACATCATACCCCTCCCCCATTCAGTAAATTCCCGTGGTTTCCCATTAGCTCTACGATCATGTATAAGATCCTCTGTCTGGTTTATAAAGCCCTTCGCAACCTGGCCCCTCCCTACCTTTCCTCTTCTTACCTTTTGCTCTCTGATCCAGTGACGTTGGCCTCCATGTTGTTATACATTTCACCTTCTGACTCTGAATTTTCACAAGCTATCTCCCACACCTAGAATTCTCACCCTCATCTCTGCCTCCAGGCTTCCATGGCTCAGCAAATCTCACCTCCTACAAAAGAGTCTTTTTCGATGTTCCTTAATCTTGGTTCCTTCCCTCTGAGACTATCTCCAGTTTATTCTACATACAGACTGTCCCCAAAACTCTTAGTGCAGTTATAAGGTTACAAATGCATAAAAACATTTGGAACATACTGCATGTTTTGTTTGTCTGTAGAGGTATGCATGCTGTCTCTCCCATTAGAATGACCTCCTTGAGGCCAGGGACTGGTTTTGCATTTCTTTGTATCGTCAGCACTTAACATGCCTGGTAGATGGTAGGCACTTAAATGTTTTGTTGAGTCGACTCGACAGAGGACGTTGCCTTATGCTTTCCTGAGAAAAGAGGATATTTACCATGAGTTCCCAGTCCTCCCCTACCTTTTATTCCATCTCCTCCTGCCACCTCCTGGAGCTTGTTCCCAGAATCATCTTCTCTCTCTCTAATCTTCCATCTCTCCATAATCTGTTGTCTCCTTTTCTCTTGACTACAAATTTGCTCAGGCCTTTGCCATCCTTAAAAAACCATTTGACTCTACCACCCTCTTAAACTATCATGCCATATCGTTTCTTCTTTTCTTAGCCAAACGTGTAGAAAATCTGTCTTCACTTCTTGCCTCTTTTTCCTGTCCTCTCAATTGGCAAACCTTGTAATCTGGCTTCCAGCCTCATCACTCAAATGAAACTGACCTCTCCAAAGTTATCTGTGACCTCTTAACTGGCTAATATGGTGGCCTTCTCCCAGACTTTATCCTTGTAAATCTCTCTGTAACATTTGACACAAGCCTGCCTCTCTGGGTTTTGCTAACATGGCTCTCTCCTGGTTCTTCTCTTACCTGCCTGGCCACTCCTCAGTCTTCTTTGGTAGATCAGCATCTGTCTCCTGCCCACTAAGCATAGTCATTTCCCCAAAGCTCTACCCCAGGCCCTCTTCTCTTGTCTACACTTTCTCTATTGGTGATCCCACCCACCGCCCTGTATTCAATTACCAGGTTTATGCTGATGATCCCCAAAGCTATAAATCCAGGCCTCTTCTCTGTCCTAAGCCCCAGTCACGTATCATCAGCTCTCTATTAGACATTTTCTTCTAGTTGTTCTATAGGCATCCCAAACTTGACAGGTCCAAAGTTGAACTCATCTTTCCACTCCAAACCTGTTCCTCTTCATAATTGCCCCTACATCCTCCTGCTTTGATTGGTGAGTTCCTCCCCAGAACCTCCCTTTGAGGAAGTACCCATCATAACCAGTCACTTCAAATCCATGTCCCTAACTCCCCAGTCAACTCCGCCTCTCCTCTCTTCAGTTTTTCAGCTTCCCTTTTATGTGTGGTCTCCCTCTCCCTCTATTAGAATGTAAGCTGCTCGAGAGTAGGGTTGTTATTTCTTTTTTGTTTGTACTCCTAGCGTTTAGCACAGTGCCTGATATATAGTAAGCACTTAATAAATGTTCTATCTATCATCTTTATTTCTGTCATCACCATCCTTCCAGTAACACTGGTTTGCAACCTTGGAGTCATACTCAACTCTCCACCGTCTTTCCCCCAACCCCATATCCAGTCTGTTGCTGAATCTTGTCAATCATGGCTACATCTCTTGCATCAGTACTCTTCCCTCTCCTCACATGGCTTCCACCTTAGTTTAAGCTCTTAACACCTCTCAGTTGGACTACTACAATAACCTTCTGGCTGATTTTCCTGCCTCACGTCTCACCTCTTCCTCCTCTAATCCATCATCAACACAACTGTAAAGGTAATATTGCTAAAGCTCTGATCTGACCTTGTTACTCCCTTGCTCAAAAAACCTTCAGTGGCTACCTATTGTCCCAGGGTAAAATGCAGACTCTTTAGCTAGGCATTTAAAACTCTTCATAATCTGGCTGCTGCCTACCTTTCCAGATTTATTGCACGTTATTCCCTTTCACACATTACTTTTCATCTCCTGTTTCTACCTTTGCATAAGCTGTCCCTCCATTTATGGAATTCAATCCTTTTTCACCTCCACTTTTTGATCGTGGACAGGTTGCTTAACCTCTGTTTGTCTAAGTTTCCTTGTCTGTAAAATAGGGGAATAATAGCACCTATTTTCTCAAGACTGCTGTGAAGATCAAATGGAATAAGAATTGTAAAATACTTAGCACATTGCCTGGCACATATTAATCATTATAAATATTAGCTATTGTAATTTATTAGTTATTTTTCTGCCTCCTGGAATCTCCTAACTACCTTCAAAACTGAGCTCAAGTACTACTTCCTACAGGAGACCTTTCTGATGCTTCCAGATACTAGTGTCCCCACCTCCCCCCCAAAAAAACTACTTTATTTAGTATATATTTTATACAGGGTATCCCTAAAGTCTTAGTGAAGTTTTAAGCTACTATAGCTTAAATAAAATAAAACTTTTAATTTAATAAAGCTTAAAACTTCACTAAGCTCTCTAAGCTTTAGTAACTTAGTAACTTAAAACCACTACTTTTAGGAAAGCCTGTATTTGCTTATATGTGTAGATGTTGTTTTCCCTGATAAAATGTCAGTATTTTGAGAAGAGGGTCTGTTTCATTCTTTGTTTTTGTATTGATACCCCAAGAGGCAGCATGAAATCAGAAGGACCCAGGGTTAACTCCTGCCTTTGGCCCGTACTGTCTCTGTGACCCTGGGCAGGTCACTTCACCTCTTACTGACTCAGGCAACTTCCTTAATTAAGATGGTAAGTTGCTGAGTATCAGGTGTCAATGTGTATTGGTAGATGGAATTTTCTCACTGGGAGCCCTCTACACACATGAAATCATAGTTCTGATTTTTTTTAAAAATCCCCACTTCTTGGCACATAGTAGGTTCTTAATAATGGTTCGTTAGTGACTACTTAACTTCCATTTAGCCAAAGTCTTCTCTA
Source organism: Phascolarctos cinereus (assembly GCF_003287225.1). Classification (NCBI taxonomy): domain Eukaryota; kingdom Metazoa; phylum Chordata; class Mammalia; order Diprotodontia; family Phascolarctidae; genus Phascolarctos; species Phascolarctos cinereus. The sequence goes on from NW_027555958.1 coordinate 29,875,820, forward strand.
TAACCTCCACACAGTGCTGTTGGTTCTGCCCTCTGGGCCAAGCACAATAAGTCCAATCCTTCTTTCACATGACAGCCATCATGTCACCCCCTTACTCTTATCTTCTCCAGACTAAACATTCCCTTCAGCTGATTCTTGTGTCACAGTGAGTCCCTTCCTGAGCCCCTTCCTCATCTGAAGTACTCTCCTCTGGGCATGCTCCAGTTTGTCAGTATCCTTCCTAACATGTGACTGCCAGCTCTGGACATAACACTCAGATGTGGTCTGAGTAGGACAGGGTTCATAGAGGACTATATCATCTCACTCATTCTGGACAGCATCTTTCTCAGTACAGCCTAAGACCACATTAGCAGGCTTGTAGCTGCTGTGTTATACCACTAACTCAGCTTGAGCTTGGAGCCCACTAAAAATCTGGCCTCTTTTTCACATCACCTGTTGCTTCCATCTTTCTTGCCAGCTGTTCAAAGAGTTGACATAAAATGTATTCATCTGAATGTCTTAGTGCCCCCAGAAAGAAAATGCAGGGGTTAGGGAAGATAGCAGAGTATTTTTTTTGTTCTTACGACGATTCCCTGTTTTCCGAGGCCATAAATCAATCCCATTGTCTCATCAGCCTCCATACATCATTCATTCTGTTCATCTCAGCTAATGTCAAATGCAGCAACATGGCAGGAAAACTGAAACTTGGGGGCAGAGGCTAGTAGTATGAGGCTGCTGTGTTTAAAAATGCTTGTTAAAGAACTGGAGATTATACCCAGGATGCCAGCTTCGGAGGCCTGGAAGAATGTCAAGAGGCTAATCGGGTGAACGATAGCCAATAAAAATATTTGGTGATTGGGCAGCCTCTTTCCTTCAAGGATAAAGAAGTTTTTAATGTGAGTGAATGAGAACCTTCCCTGAACCTTGTATCTCAGGCAGTCACAGCACATTAACCATTCAACCCCAAACCTCCTCCAGATCTCTTCTCTTGGCTCTCCTCTGTTTGCCTTCTTTCTCTCTTTCCTTTCTGTGTCTCTGTATCCTGTCACCCTCTCTATCTCTGTCTCCTTTTTTCTTTTTCTCTGTATGTCTTCTCTCTCCTGTCTCTCTGTTTTCTCTTAGTCTTTCCTGTCCCTCTTTCTCCTCTGTGTCTTTCTGTTCCTCTCTCCTCTATTGGTCAGACTTTCTCACAATCTTTTTTTTTCTGTGCTTTTGTTTCTTTTGCCTCAATTTCTTCTCCTTTTCTCTTGTCAGTCTATCAAGTTATCTCTGTCTCCTGTCTCTTTCCTATCTCTGTATCTCTCGTACCAACTCCCTCTCCCTTCTGTCAGTTGATTTATCTATTTCATTTTCTCTTTTCTCTGTCTCTTTCTCTGTCTGTCTCTTTTTCTCCTATCAGTTTGTCAGTCTGTGACTGTCTGTCTTTCTCTGTCTCTATCTCTATATCTCCTTGGCTCTCTGCTGTCAGTCTATCCGTGCATGCCTGTCCCTCCCTCTATTTTTGCCTCTATCTCTTTCTGTTTCTCTCGGTGTCTCTCCTGTCTGTCAGTCTCATGCAGCTGTCTGTCCCTCTTTATCCCTGTCTCTCTGCCTCATTCTGTGTCACTATCTTTCGCTCTGCATTCAGTCCAGTTGGAATTTGCACACTGTTGAACCTGGAGAATACTCCCTTGTTCTTATTGTCCTCATAAGCCTTTCATGAACAATCTTTTGCCAAGAAAAAGAAAAGAAATTCCCCAAACCCTCATTCTAAGTGATGCTGCTTACCAGCTCCCAAATGAGTCAGAGTGAATGAATGTCCAGCCCTTCTCACAAACCTGACAGGCCTGTCTAAGACCTTGCCTGTCAACCTCCTGTAACTTAGACATAATTGAATAGTTTCCACGTCTACAAAATCTGTTGGAATATTAAGAAACGTATATGCTCCTGAGAATAGTGTAGGAAGGTCCCCATCCATTTCAAAAGGAAATTTTCCCATTTTATTTCAAAACAAAAATCAATTTCACATTTCTGTAAGTTGATCATAAACAGGGTTATCAGAACCTGCCTATTTTCTACAAATATGTTGGTCTTCTCAGGTTTCAAATATATCTTGTGTCCAGACTTATGCCAGATTTTAAAGAGAACTTGCTCCCCATTCCCATGGCCCTCATCTTCCAGTGATATTAAGCATAGGAATATCGGGTTTACATTTTATTGTTGTTTTTACTGAGAAGTACATTTTATTAAATCCTGATTCTTTGAAAATTTGTAATAATAAAACATTCTCTAACATTTTCAGGCTTACCAAGTACTTTCTGATATGATTTAACTTTTTGAAGTTGGCAATACAAGTCATTTTTATCTCCATTTAACAAATGGAGAAGCAAACCCAGAGAGGTTAAGTAACTTGTCCAAGGTCACACAGCTATGGCAGGTCAGACTAAAATGCAGGTCTTCAGACTGGGTGCTACTGAGACAGAATTTTGAACCAGAGGTGTAACTTCCACAGATCCTGTAGTGGAAGGCTGGGCAAAGGTGGTCATAAGATTATAGAGGATAGGACCAGAATGGGATGGGAAATGACGGGAAGAGAGAAGACTGGGGTGGCTGGGGAATGAGAGAACTGCCTGCAAATATTTGAAAGGCTGTTAGGTGAGGAGGGATTGGGTTTGTTCTGTTTGGTCCCAGAAGGCCTGACCAGGAACAAAGGCTGGTGGGAGTTGGCAGTTAAAAAAAGGCTGACTTAGTCTCCGTTTTGGGATTTTCTTGGCAGAGATACTGGGGTGGTTTGCCATTTCCTTCCCTAGCTCATTTTGCAGATGGGGAACTGAGGCAAACAGGGTGAAGTGACTTGCCTAGGATCACGCAGTTAGTAAGTAAATGTCCGAGACCAGATATGAACTCTCAAAGCTGAGGCTTCCTAACTTCAGACCCTGCACTCTATCTACTGCACTACCTACCTACCCCCCAGGAAAAACTTAGAGCTGTCCAAAAGCACAATGTGCTGCCTTGGGGGACAATTAGAGTCTCCTTCACTGGAGGTCTTCAAGTGAAGACTGGACGATTGCTTGATGAGTATGTGATATCAGGGATTCCTTTAGGGTGTGCGTCGTAATAGTCCTCAAGGTCTATTCCAACTCTCAAATTCTATTTGTTCTGTGAGATTGTGTTAGGAAGCAAAACTGAGGAGTAAGGTCATAGGTAGCAGCCTTCGTGACTATCACTGGTGTATACATTGGGGCTACTGGTTAGTTAGAGGCCAGGACTCAATGGCCAGTAAATTAAGAGAGGGATTTGCTAACCATTTCTAATTCAATTCAAATCACCAAGCATTTATTATTATTATTATTATTATTATTATTATTATTATTATTATTATTATTATGTGCTAGGTATTGTTGTAGGCATTGGGGTTAAAAAAAATTTTAAAAAGAGAAACAGTTCTGCCCTCAAGAAACATATTCTATAGGGAAATGGATATGATGTATACCCAAAGAAGAAAAAACAAAGTCTATACAAAGTAAATAAAAAGTTATTATAGGCAGAAGAAGGCTTACAACTGAGATCAGGAAGGGCTGCATTGAAATCTGAAGGCACTAAAGGTTCCAAAAAGCAAGAGGAGGATGGAGCGGTAAGAAATTCTACTTCACTTCTTCCTTTCTCCTTTTAAAAAGTTAGAACTTGTTACATCTTTTAAAAATATAAATTTAACTTTCACTCTCATTGACAAGCACAGGCATTCAAATACATAAGTGAGAGGACAAGAAATGAAAATAAAGAAGAAAAAGAGCCTGCAAGATGCTGTCCCCTACCCTGCCTCGACATGGTGGATGTCTGTACACACATCTGTACAATTTCAGTGTTTCCCCTTCAGATGCACATGTAGGAAGTAGTACATGCCTCTGGAGCTTTCCCAATCCACATTTGTACGAATAGGTTGGTTCCTCAAGACCGTTCAGAACCCTGAGGGATCAGTGTGGTGTTTCCCCTGTACAATTAGTATGAAGTGAAGTGGCTGCATTTTTTGAATTTGCACTGCATATTTCCATTGGGCTAGGACCACATTTCACATAATCATAACTCTGAATACATAAAACCGTTTCAGGGGATTCATTATTTGCACTAATTGGCACCTAACTGTACTGTCACTCGTGAACCCCGCTCTGGTGTGTTCCTTCCAATATCGATCACCAGATAGTATCTACCTGATATGATTTAACCAATTTACATTGATACATCAACCTGCTCTTACAAAGGGATAGTTACTGGGAAGATACCACAAGAGCTGAAGTATTCTTGTTGGTTAGTCATGTCCGACTCTTCATGACCCCATGGACCATGCCACACCAGGCCCTTCTATGCTCCACCATCTCCAGTATAATACCTTCTCGAGCTAGGAGCACACTGTTCCCTGACTTCTGTCCTAGAGAGTGGTCTCTGAGTTCCCATCTGGGTATGTTGTTGATGGTTGATGAGTTGCTCCTAAGACACCTTGAGACGTGTTGTCTCAGCTGCTGAGTCAGTTCACTTCTGGGCTGGGTCAAGAAGGTCACTCCTCCAGGCTAGTTCTGCACTGCAGTCAGCCACTGCTGCTGTTGGCTCCAGCTGCTGAGGGGACAAATGATGGCTCTTCTGACCTTACAAGGTCATAACCTGGTCTGTTCTGTCTCTAATTCTCATTTGCCAAAGATCAGGAAAGAATAAATACAAAATGATTCAGACATCTTAGTGCTGTCTCGAGCTTTAATTGCTTTAATAGTCAATGTATGTCTATGAGAGTTGGATTATAAGGAAAGTTGAGAGCTGCAGAATTGATGCTTTCAAAGTGGAGGGCTGGAGAAGACTTTTGAGAGTCCTCTGGACAGCAAGGAGATCAAATCAGGCAATACCTAAACAAATTAATTCAGTCTGTTCACTGGACCTTCTTCATTATTATAGTGGTGAATATCCCTGCCTGTCATGTGGAAGACCAAGGTTCAGTCTCCCTGTGGGGAGGTTTTGTCATATTTACAGCAGCTAGCTGTTCAGGACCTGCAGTTAGGAAGACTCCTTTTCCTGAATTCAAATATGGCCTTAGACACTTACTAGCTGTGTGACCCTGGGCAAGTCACAGAACCCTGTTTGCCTCAGTTCCTCATCTGTAAAATGAGCTGGAGAAGGAAATGGCAAACCATTCCAGTACCTTTGCCAAGAAAACCCTAAATAGGGTCATGAAGAGTCAGACACAAGTAAACAACAGCATTCATTGGAAGGTCAAATACTGAAGCTGAAGCTTAAATACTTTTGCCATATAATGAGAAGAGAAGACTCATTAGAAAAGAACCTGACGTTGGGAAAGCTTGAAGACAAAAGGAGAGGGCAGCTAGGTGGTGCAGTGAATAGAGCACCAGCCCTGAAATCAGGAGGACCTGAGTTCAAATTTGGCCTCAGACTAAACACCTGACACTTATAGCTGAGTGACCCTGGGCAAGTCACTTAACCCCAATTCCCTTAAAAAAAAAGACAAAAGGAGAAGGCGGTGGCAGAGAATGAGATAGATAGAGAGTGTCATGGAAACAACAAACATGAACTTGGACAAACTTTGGGAGATAATGGAGGACAGAAAGTCCTGGTGTGCTGTGGTCCATAGGATTCCGAAGAGCCAGACATGGCTGAAAAACTGAACAACAAGCTTTAATGTCCACCCTGTAGAAGAAAAAGAGAAGATGCAGAGTCCCATGCAGTGTTGTCTTTCCATTCAGGCAATCAGTAAATAAGCATTTATTAAGCACCTAAGGCAAAAGACAGTTCCTGCCCTCGGAGTCCTCACAGTCTAAGGAGGGAGCCAACATGCAAACAGCTGTATACATAGGCTGGGAAAGGTTTCTTCTAGGAGGCAGGATTTTAACTGAGACTTAAAGGAATCCAGAAGGCAGAGATGAAGAAGAGCATTTCAGGCAAGAGGGAAAGCTAGTGAGAATGCACAGAATCAAGAGACAGAGGCCAAGTTGGAAGAGCATTTGGGGATGAATTAAGGGTAAGGAAACTGGAAAGGTAGAAAGAGGCCAGGTTATAGAGAGCTTTGAATGCCAAAAAGAGGATTTGATAGTTGATCCTGAAGATTATAGGGAGCCACTAGAGTTTATCAAGTAGGGGAATGACATGATCCAGTCTGAGCTTTAGGAAGATTAATTTGACAGATACATAGAGAGAGGTGAGGCAGGGAGACCAACTGGCAAGGTATTGGAATAGTTTAGGTGTAAGGTGATGAGAGCCTGTGCCAGGAAGGGGGCAGTGTCAGAGGAGAGAAATGGGTATTTAGTAGAGATGTTACTAAGGCAAAATCAACAGTCTTTGGCAACCTATGGAGGGAATGGGGGCTTCAGAATGAAAGAGAGTGAGTAGTTGAGGATGGCACCTAGGCTTTGAGTCTTTGTGACTAGGAGGATGGTGATGCCCTTAACAGTAATAGGAAAGTGAAGAAGAGGAGCAGGGGAAGATAATGAGTTCCATTTGTTTTGGCCATGGTGAGTTTCAGATGTTTATAGGACGTCAAGTGGAGATGCTCAATAGACACTTGGAAATACAAGTCTGGAGGTTAGGAGGGAAGTTAGGGATGGAGAAGTAGATCTGAGAATCATGAGCATAAAACTGATCATTGAATCTCTAGAAACTAATGAAGTAGGCCCTTTTTTCACTGTGCCATATTGCCTCTTCTATATTTGCTTGAATTCTTTAAACTTTGGCTTCTGATATCCCCCTACTCCTCAAATAAATTCACTTGGTATTTCTTTAGTGACTCCTCTGTGTCCAGCACTGGGTGGGAACTCCAAATATGAGGTTATGAATGAAGTTACAAGCCAATAGAAAAATATATAGCTGACATCCTTATTGAATTCCAGCATTTAGGGAAGTCATTGAACCTGGCTGAGACATACTTCCCTCTGTAAGATGGTGAAAAGAAGGAGGCAGCATGGTATTGTGGAAAAAGCATTACTTTTGGAGTCAGAGGCTCTGAGTTCAAATGCTGGTACTTATTGGCCAGATGATGTTGAGCAAGACACAAGGGCCTTAAAATGAGACAGTTGGACTATCTAGCCTCTTTCTTTTTTTTTAGTCCAACATCCCTACTTTTCTTTTTAAAAAATTTTCTTTATTTTTTTTAAAGTTTTCAACATTCACTTTTATAAGATTTTGAGTTCCAAATTGTTTTCTTCCTTCCCTTCCCCACTCCCCAAGAGAGTGTGCAGTCTGACATAGGTTATATATACATGTGGCCTCTCTTGATAAATAAGCAGCCTACATCCTTTCTGGGTGATTCATTACTTGAATATCTTTAACACCGCTTTATCATCCTTGGTAACAGGATGCACCAGACTCATAGCCACTGTGTCCTTTGGGTCACTTGTGACTTTGATTGTTCTGAGACCATGGTATTCCCAGTTGGTATCCATAGAACTTCATTCAAGAAGTTGGCATCTGAAAGTTGGATTTTTGTGTGAGGTAGCCTCTTGGGATCATTGAAAACACTGCATAATTTCCCAAATACTATCCAGCCTTCTCTCTTCTCCTCCTCAGTTCTGGGCCTAGCTTATTGTCTGCCTCAAGGAACTGTCCAAGATATATGTACTCACAGATTGGTTCAATGGGCCGTCCACTTAACTGTATTTCGTAGTGTTTACGGTAGATATTTTTGTTGCATCAGGCAAGATTATTGGAATGGTCGTAGGAGATGATTTTGGAATCCCACTGGAGGATTTGCAGATTTGATCTAAATACTGCTATTGCATGCCATCTGCACATGGGGGCATCTGGAGGGCCTTTCATCTGGAGGGAATCCCTCTTCCATATGAACTTGTATCTTTCAATGCCAATGCCTTCAGCAAGTGTATTGCTGTGCATTAAACTTTGCTTGATATTAATAATGTTAGTAAACAAGTATTTATTAAGCATCTGTAATATGCCAGGTTCCATACTAAGTACAGGCATACACAAAAAAATAATCCCTGCACTTAAGTACCTCACAGTCTAATGGGGGAGTTTAAGGGAAATCAAGGAATCACTGGACATAATTATCTCTGTAGTTGTATTTATGAGGGAGTTTTTGTCCTCAACATTTACACAGGAGGCACCTGGTTGAAGTGTAATGTCTAAGTTATATTTTCTTCTACAATCATCTGTTTGAAGTTTTCTTTTTATGTCATCAACAAATAATAAGCATAATTTTTGTTATGTCATTTTTTAGTTGTGTCTGACTCTTTGTGACTCCTTTTGGGGTTTTCTTACAAAGATACTGGAGTGGTTCTTTTTTCTGGTATTTTCTGGTATTTCTTTTTCCGGGTCATTTTTACAGATGAGGAAACCCATATACACCTAGCGAGTGTCTGAGGCTGGATTTGAACTCAGGAAGAAGAATCTTCCGACTCCAGGCCTGGCACTTTATCTACTGTGCCACCTAGCTGCCCAATAAACGTAGCAGCATATTCTATTTTCTCCATATTTCAATCATTTCTATGACTGTGACGATGTAGTCTATTTTGAAAGTTCATTGGTAAGATCCTGTCCATTTCTTTTTCACCTTTTTATTCATCAAGGATACATTTAACACTTATGTATGGACAGGTCATCTTCATAAAGATTTATAGAAACAACAAAGGAGGTTTATGAATCCAAGGTCACTTTTGTCTTCTGAATTTTCTGTTTCATAGGATCACATATCTAGAGTTGGAAGGGAGCTTAGAGTTCATTTAGTCCAACCCCTCATTTTACAGAAGGGCCAACTGAGGCACAGAGAGGTGATGGAATTTGCTCTTGGTCACTATTTGAGACAAGAGCCGAACCCAGGTCCTCTGGACACCAATTTCATTATCTAATTAACTACATCATGCTGCCTCTTTCCTGGAGAATGATAGTATCATTATTTTCTCCTAATATTTTGGTATCTTCTCTTTCTTTAAAAATCTTTAAAGTCTTTAAAAATCAGTGCCTTAATGCTTTCAAAATTGTCACCTCCAACACTCCTTTCTAACTTCCAAAGAAATTAATATTTGTCAAGGCACAGTGCCTGGCATATAGTGGGCACTGTATAAATGCTTGTTCTCTCCCCCTAACACCTCAGAGTATTTCTCTTCTTTAAAGACACAGCTTAAGTACCTGTCTGAATGAAGCCTTTCCTATTCCCCTACCCTTAGCTGCTAGTGTCCTGTATATCCAATATATATGTACATAGATAATATATACATTATTATAGTATATCATATGATTATATGTTCTATATATATAAAATGTCTGTCTATGTGTATATACATATTATTATTATTATTTTTAACTAGGCAATGGGGTTAAGTGACTTTCCCAGGGTCACACAGCTAGTAAGTGTGATATGTCTGAGGCCGGATTTGAACTCAGGTCCTCCTGAATCCAGGGCCGGTGCTCTATCCACCGTGCCACCTAACTGCCCCGTGTGTGTGTGTGTGTGTGTGTGTGTGTGTGTGTGTGTGTGTGTACATAATATTATTAAAAGTTATGCTGAGTGAATGACCCATTGTTCTCAGACCTGCTTGTCGATCAGTTTTGAGGGAAGGTGTTACCCAGTCCCCTGATATTTGTCATATAGTCAAGTCACCCCCTACCTGTATGTACCTGGAAATTGTCACATACTTGGTACCTTGGGGAGGAACTGAGATGCGAGGGCCCAACCTCTTTTGCTGATGTTGAACTATCTGAATTGTCTTTATCTCATTATGAAAGGTATCAATAAAAGCTGGCCTCCCCATGAAGCTATCTCTGATCTCCAGAGATCAGCTGATCAAAACCTTGACACACTTTTAATAAACTCCTTTTCATTCTCTTTGTCCTGAAATGGTGCAATATATCCAAGAAGATTGTTCCGTTTTCTTAGGTGTTGTTTCCACGTCCTTACTAGTGACTGAGATTTTTGTCAATTGTGATGGTTCCACTGACAATGATGATTAAAATAGATCACTATGGAAACTTTCACAGGTTCTTCATCTATTTGTTGGTTTTGTTCCAGTTTTGTCTAAAAACGCTTTGGGGATTTGTTGTTGTTATTGTTTAGCTAAAGCACTTAGCTTTCTGTAGGTTTTCCCCCTCTCCCCTGCTTTTGTGAGATAATACCATTCATAATCCTCTACTGTTCTTTTCTATAACATTTTGCAAATGAATTTATATTCTAAAATGATGTAGTGCTTACTGCCATGTCTCTCTGCTTGGAAAGGAGTCATAGAATCTAAATTTTAGATGTAGAAGAGATCAAGTGTTTTCTGGCTGAAGCAGTTTCTTGGACTCCTTTGGCCTCCTTGTCTAATGCCTAGATTATATTATTTCCACTTAAGTAGGAAATAGAGATAATCAGAACCAATGTCTTTTCCTTTATCAATTTTTTTTTGGCATCAGCTATTTTGAGTGGATCAGATTTTAGAAGGATCATCTTATCTTTGTTCTTTCTTGTAGTTTATGTTGGCTTTTACTTTTGCTTTAACTACTTGATGGTCAAGTGACACACAGACACCTGACTTGGAAATGATCACTGCCAAGAAAACCCCAAATGGGGTCACAAGTGAAAGTGACTGAATAACAACGACACTGCTTCATAACTGATGGTTTCCTACATATTAAGATATCCACTCCATTTTATTTGTTTGTGATGTTTTTCAGTCCTTATGTCTAACATCTTCCAATCTGTTCTTGGATCAAGTATTCGTAGGCATGAGATGTCTGAGTAATCTAGGAGCTTTTTGGCCTCATTTATTAACTACTACCAAATTAGATTTTCTAACATGTTTTTTACTGTAATGGTAATGATAGCTAGCGTTTATAAGTGCTTAGAAAGCACTTTACATATATTATCTCCCTTGATCCTTACAACAACCTTGTGGGGTTTGAATTCACACTGCATGTTTCCATTAGGCTGAAACCAGTGATGATATTTTGCATAATTATAATTTTGAATGGTTCAATTTCAAATACATTCTACTTCTACACAGGATTCATTATTCAAAATAATCAGGACCTAGCCATATAGGATAATTTACTTTGGAGAGCCTTATCAAGTTCTTCATAGAATTTCTCTACCTCTCAGATTCATCCTCCATCATCTTCCAGGTAGTTTTTCCTTGCAAATGTTGTTCTTCAGCATTATGAAATGAAGTGATATTATTTGTTGCCTGTGAGTGTAAGATTAAGACGTCTCTATTTCCTCTGTTTGCTTCTCCAAAGAAAACCAATAAGCCATTCTTTCAGTTAGCTTTAACTTTTTAAAGTATGAAAGAGTGGTCCTAGAAAGCTTAGAACCTGATAAAAGAGCTAATTGCAAGGTGTTAAAATAAGATGTTAAAAGTGTTAAAAATAAATATGAAAGATGCTCCCTGCCCCAGGCCAGGTAATCTCTTTATAAGGTACAAATTAATCCCTTGAATGAATCAGAAAAGAAACATTGAACTGGATTAAGAATGTCCTGCCCTGCTTCGGGGTCACCTTTGAAAGTCACTTCACTGGATGAAATAAACTAAAGAAGGTGGAGTAAGCAGTAAATCACTGTAACTCTCCCATATTCACCTCCAAACAACCATAAAATAGCCCCCTAAAACAAATCCATCTTACCTGACAGGAAAGTGGAGGGAGAAGAGATTAAGTAAAAGTGGAGGGAGGAGGACTGACAGAAGAGAGGACAGATTGGGGGAGGCAGTAGACAGAAGCAAAACTGTTGAGGAGGGAAAGAATGAAAGAAGAGAGAGGACAAACAGGAGAAAAAAAAGGATGGAGGGAAATATACAGTTAATAACCATAACTATGATGTGAATGGGATGAACCCTTCCATAAAACGGAAGTGGATAGCAAAGTGGATTAAAAACCATAATCCTACAATATGTTGTTTATAAGAAACACACTTGAAGCAGAGACACACAGAGAGTAAATGTAAGGGGCTGGAGCAGCAACTACTATGCTTCAGCTGAAGTAAAAAAAGCAAGGATATCAATCCTGATCTCAGACAAAACAAAATCAAAAACAGATCTAATTAAAAGAGATAAGGAAGGAAACTACTTCTTACTAAAAGGTACCATAGACAATGAAGTAATATCAATACTAAATACATATGCACCAAGTTGTGTAGCATCCAGATCCTTAAAGGAAAAGTTAAATGAGTTACAGGTTAATGACCAAACTACATAGAGCATGTTACAAAATGTAAAATAGATTCATTTGATTGTATTAAATGAAAAAGCCCTTGCATAAACAAAACCAATGCAACCAAGATTAGAAGGAAAGCAGAAAGCTGGGAAACAATCTTTACTGCAAGTGTCTCCTATAAAGGCCTCATTTCTCAAATATATAGAGAACTGAGCCAAATTTATAAGAATACAAGCCACTCCCCAAATGACAAGTGGTCAAAGGATATGAATAGACAGTTTTCATATGAAAAAATAAAAGCTATCTATAGGCATATGAAGTGCTCTAAATCACTTTTGATTAAGATATGTGAATTAAAACAACTCTGAGGTACCACCTCACACCTATCAGATTGGCTAATATGACAAAAAAGGAAAATGATAAATGTTGGAAAGGATGTGGGAAAATTGGAACATTAATGCACCGTTGGTGGAGTTGTGAACTGACCCAACCATTCTGGAGAGCAATTTGGAACTATGCCCAAAGAGCAACCAAACTGTGCATACCCTGTGATCCAGCTATACCACTACTAGGTCTGTATCCCAAAGAGATCATAAAAAAAGAAAAAGGGCCTATACATGCAAAAATATTTATAGCAGCCCTTTTTGTGGTGGCAAAATGTTGGAAATTGAGGGGATGCTCCTCAATTGGGAAATGACTAACAAGCTGTGGTATATGAATGTAATGGAATACAATTGTGCAATAAGAGATGATGATCAGGCAGATTTCAGAAAAACCTGGAAAGACTTGTACAAGCTGATGCAAAGTGAAATGAACAGAGCCAAAAACATTGTACATAGTATCAGCAACATTGTATGACGATCAACTATGAATGACTCAGCTCTTCTCAGCAATACAATGATCCAAGACTAGTACAAAGGACGCACAAAAGAAAACGCAGTCCACATCCAGATAAAGATCTGATGGACTCTGAATGTGGCTTAAAGCATACTTTTTTCACTTACTTTATTTTTTTTTCCTTTTTTTCCTTTTGATTTGTTTCTTCTTTCACAATGATGACTAATATGGAAATATGTTTTACATGATAGCACATGTATAACCTATATAAAATTGCCTACCATCTTAGGAAGAGGGGAGGGAATGGAGGGAGGCAGAAAAATTTGGAGCTCAAAATTTTGTAAAAATGAATGCTAAAAATTGTCTTGATATGTAGTTAGGGAAAAAAATAAAATACTATTAAAAAAAAAGTCATTTCACTAAGTCTAAAAGAAAATCCCAAAGAGGAAATGATAAGTGGAAGCAGAGATCTGGAGTAGGAACACATCTAAAGCCAAGAGAATGGAAAAGTGACCACTCCAAAGAAAGGGTCTAGGAGGTATATTGAGTTAAATGTTTCCTTTGTCTTTATAAACAGTGGTTTATACAATGGTTCAATTGCAATTTCTAGTGAAGTGTACATTCAGAATACTGATTGGAGGCTCAGAACTAACGAAACGATAAAGAGCTTTGCAAACCCTTTGATGCTACTTCCCAGAGTCAAGGAGCATTTATACTGGGGAACCCATTTGGTCAATCAGTTAATAGTAGGATGAAGGACAAATCAGAACGATTGAATAATTTTGATTGCCACCACTACCCCCTTTATTACTGCTGGAAATCTATTCTGCCTTCATTTCTAGTATGCCAGCTTTGCATAGGCATCTCACATTTAGGATACCATTGGTTAAATTAATTGAACAGATGGCCAAAAAAAAAAAGTGTGATTCTTTTTGCTCTTCTTTTGTTCACTTGTTCTCTTTTTCTTTTCTCTGGGGCCACACCGCAGAAGCAGAAGTTTCCATAATATGTCAGACAATTTTTGTAGTCTTTGTTTTATGTGTTTGTCATGACCAAATAATTCATGATATAGTGGAAACCTACTGGTGATGAGATTCCATGAGAATCCAGGTTGGTCTTTGGATGATCGACAAGTCTACTGCTAAGCTTTCCTAGTTTGAGAGAGCTTGCCAGAACTTACTCTCTTATAGCATTTCCTCCAGATACCTGGGATCATTTTCATGCCATCAGATTTTTCCACAAAATGTTCTGTGCTGAATTTACCCATCTCCAAACATATGTTATGCTTTCCTAACACTGTGCCTTTGTTCCTGGCTGGAATGCCCTCTTGCTTTTCTTGGTCAATAGAATTACACACAATCCTTCCAGATTCTGCCTCCTCTGTGTTGCATCCGAAATCCTATATCACTTATTGTCTGTGTTAAAGGCCTGTGACTTGGGGAGAAGTGCCCTTTGCCACAAAGGGATCCCAGTTCTAGACTCAGGTGAACCCTACAGGAAAGTAAGAGGGGAGGAGGATAAGAGACGAGGAGACTGATAGAAGGGAGGGAAGATTGGGGGAGGTGGTAGTCAGAAGCAAAACACTTGTGAGGAGAGACAGGGTGAAAGAAGAGAGCGAGAAGGATAAACAGGGGAAAAATAGGATGGAGAGAAATACCCAATTAGTAATCATAACTGTGAGTGTGAATGGAATGAACTCACCCATAAAACAGAAGCAGATAGCAGAGTGGATTAAAAACCAGAATCTTACAATATGTTGTTTACAAGAAACACATTTAGAGCAGAGAGACAGAGTGTAAAGGTAAGGGGCTAGAGCAGAATCTGTTGTGCTTCAGCTGAAGTTAAAAAAAAATGCATCCTCCTATTGGTTCTAATCCTTCCTTACAACATAACTAATGTGAAAATATGTTTAATAGGGATGTATATGTCAGATTGCACGCCATCCTGGGAAAGGAGGGAGAGAAAAATTTAAAATTCAAAATCATATGGAAGTGATTGTTGAAAACTAAAAATAAATTAATAAAAAAATGCAGGAGTAGCAATCATGATCTCAGACAAAGTAAAATCGAAAATAAATCCAAATAAAAGAGATAAGGAAAGAAACTTTTGTTGTTCAGTCATATCTGACTCTTCATGACCCCTTTTGGAGTTTTCTTGGTAAAGATACTAGAGTGGTTTGCAATTTCCTTCTCCAGCTCATTTTACAGATGAGGAAATAGAGGCAAATAGGGTTAAAAGTGACTTGCCCAGGTCCACATAGTAAGTGTCTGAGGTCAGATTTGAACCCAGGTCTTCCTGACTTCGGGCATGGTGCTCTATTCACTGCACCATCTAGCTGCCCAAGGAAAGAAACTTCATCTTGCTAAAAGGTACCATAGACAATGAAGTAATATCAATACTAAACATAAATGGATCCAGTTTTTTAAAGGAGAAGTTAAATGAGTTACAGGAAGAAACTACAGTTGTACTATCTGTTTCCTCCTGTAGTAAAACTGTAGTAGTGGGAGACTTCAACTTTCTCCTCAGAACTAGAGAAATATAATCAAATAATAAATCTAACCAAAAAAATAAACAAGAAAGAAGTTAAGGAGGTAAATAGAATTTTAGAAAAATTAGCTATGATAGACCTCTGGAGGAAATTGGATGAGAATAGTAGTAGCAGCAGCAACAGTAACAGTAGTAGTAGTAGCAGCATGGGTACATGATTTAGACATAAAGAGTGATATCATTGGCAAATTAGGGGAACATGGAACAGTGTACCTGTCAAACCTATGGATAAGGGAAGAATTTATGACCAAACAAAAGAAAGAGAGAGCATTACAGTATATAAAATGGATGAATTTTATTATATTAAATTTAAAAATATTTACACAAATCGGGAACTATGCCCAAAGAGTTATAAAATTGTGCATACCCTGTGATCCAGCAATACCACTGCTAGGTCTGTATCCTAAAGAGATCATAAAAAAAGTGAAAAGAACCCATATGTACAAAAGTATTTTTAGCAGCTCTTTTTGTGATGGCAAAGAATTGGAAATTGATAGGATGCCCATCAACTGGGTAATGGCTGAACAAGTTGTGGTATATGAATGTAATGGAATTCTACTGTGTTATAAGAAATGATGCGCAGAATGATTTCAGAAAAACCAGGAAAGATTTACATGAACTGATACAGAGTAAAGTGAGCAGGACCAGGACAACATTGTACATAGTAACAGAAACATTGTGCAATGATCAACTTTGATAGACTTGCCTCTTTTCAGTAATACAATGATCTAAGACAATTCCAAAAGACTTAGGATGGAAGATACTATCCACATCCAGAGAGAGAACTATGAAGTCTAAATGCAATTTGAAGCATACTATTTTCACCTTTTTTTTCTTTCTCTTAGTTTTTTCCTTTTGTTACGATTCTTCTTTCACAACACGACTAATGTGGAAATATGTTTAAAATGATTGTGCTTGTATGACCTATATCAAATTGCTTGCCATCTTGGGGTCGGATGTAGGAGAAGGAGGGAAGGAGAAAAAAGTTTGAAACTCAAAATCTCATAAAAGTGAATGTTGAGAACTTTCTTTACATGTAATTGGAAAAAAAATATTATTTTAAGAAGTTTTTGCACAAGCAAAACCAATGCAGACAAGATTAGAAGGAAAGCAGAAAGCTGGAGGAGGGGGGAATTTTACAGCAAGTATCTCTGGTAAAGGCCTCATTTCTCAAATATAAAGAGAACTGAGTCAAATTTATAAGAATACAAGTCATTTTCTCCAATTGATAAATGGTCAAAGAACATAAACAAGTAGTTTTCAGATAAAGAAATCGAAACTATTATCATATGAAAAATGCTCTTAATCACTATTGGTTAGGGAAATACAAATTAAAATAACTTTGAGGAACCATCTCATACTTATCAGATCGGCTAATGTGACAGGAAAGAAAAATGATAAATGTTGTAGGAGATGTGGTGGAAATAGGGACACTGATGCACTATTGGTGGAGTTGTAAAGTGATCCAACCATTCTGGAGAACAATTTGGAACTATGCTTAAAGGGCAATAAAACTTTGCATAACCATTGACCCACTAATACCACTACTTGGCTTGTATTCCCAAAGTATCCCAAAAGGCAAAAGGACTTATTTGTACAAAGATATTTATAGCAGCTATTTTTGTGGTGGCAAAGAATTGGAAATTGAAGGAATGTCCATCAGTTAGGGAATGGCTGAACAAGTTGTGGTATATGATTGCAATTCAAATACTATTGTGCTATAAGAAATGATGAGCAGAATGATTTCAGAAAAACCTGCAAAGATTTACATGAACGGATGCAGAGTGAAGTGAGCAGAATCAGGAGAACAGCAATATCATATGATGACCAATTGTGAATGATAGCTGCTTTCAGCAATATAATGATCCAAGACAATTCCAAAGGACTCATGATGAAAAATGCTATCCACCTTCAAAGAAAGAACTGGTGGAGTCTAAAAGCAGATCAAGACATACTATTTCTTACTTTTTAATTTTTTTCTTGTTTTTTTTTGGTCTGTGTTTTCTTTTACATGACATGTGGAAATATATTTTTCATGACTGCACATGTATAACCTACATCAAATTGCTTATTATCTCAGGGAGGAAGGAGGGAAGGGAGAGAGGAAGAGAATTTGGAACTCAAAATTGTTTTAAAAAATATTAAAAATTGTTTTTACATGCAGTTAGGAAAAAATAAAATATTATTTGAAAAAAACTATACTAAAACAAAGTTTAAATTAGGTCCATGTGTAGGATCCTCACTTAAAAGGATTAAAATTCTAGAAAGAGCCCTTTAAGAAAGCACAAAATATATTAGGTATAGGCAAGCTGTTTATTCCACAAAAGAATTGCTTAAAACACGGAAAATGCATAAGGGTTCATTAACAAATTGAAGTAGGATACAACTCATACTTTATTATACTCTTAGGAGATTTATATTTAAAACACCAAAACATGAAGAATATTTTAGGACTGTGAACAAGTATTTCACTTTTAACTTGGAACCTGTTCCCTCCTAGCAGCTAACTTAAGATCCATATTTTCTGGAAAGCCAGGGTATGGTTTGGGCTCGTCTTCCCAGCCATAGTCATTTTAGAGATCACCTTCTACTGATCAACCAGCATCAGAGTTTACCCAGGAGCTCCTGACTTTATGAACTCATGACAGTGCTGCCATAGCTAGAAACACCTATCTCAGGATGTCTGTTTAATCACCTATGTTCTGGGAAATAAACACAAAGCAGAAAAGGTAGCCAGAGATTTTAGGTCTAGTCTCCAGCTCACCTGGGCTGGCACATACAGTCATTGTCATTCTCTCTGAAGAGAGAAATAATCCTCTCCCCCTTCAATGGAGAGCCAGGGGAGAGGCCTGAAGAGTCTCAATTCACTCAATAGTCAGAGAGAGGTATAGTGGAAGTTGGATTTTTTTTTACAGTCTATTGAGTTAGCAGCAGCTCTTTGGCATGCCTATCCATCATGAGGACTACGGGACCAACCAGGAGATTTTGTTCTAATAAGCTCTTCAGCAAGAGGCCAGGGCATGTGTGTGATCAGGAGTCTGATCATGGCAGCTACCAGATGTAGCTAGGGTGAATATTCTGGTCCATCACCTCAGTCACAACTATACCCCTCTGTTTGCCATTATCATATATGCTTCATATTATTAGGTATCTTTTCGTGTATGTTCTTCCAAAATGGATTGTAAGTTCCTTGACAGCATGAGACCCCATCTTCAGCAGGGAACTCTCCTGATTTACAAGTCCACAGATATTCAAAGAAACATTTCCAGTCCCAGGGGGAGTTAATAGTCGGCTTTGTGTCTCTCATCCCAGGCTGAGCTGTTAAGGTTCTTGAATGAGTGATTGTGGTTAAATGTAAACACCTTTCTGGATTTCTTCAATTAGTTCATGTCCTTGTTGGTGTGGTGACCAAAACTGGATATAGGTGATGCTTCACTTCCTGACCAGCCTATCCACCCCCACTATCTTTCCATCTACTTCAACCTTCCACTTCTTGCTCTGGGCCATACTATCATTATTCTTGGAAAGGGTGTGTCAATTGACTGTCCCATGGATTAACTCATCATTCCAAAGACTGCTCAAGTATTCCTTTGCCAGTCACCCATTCCCCTCTATGGGTTGTCTCCCTCTTTTAGAATGTAAGCTCCTCGAGGGCAGGGACTGCCTTACTTTTGTATTTTCCAAAGCATAGCACAATAGTTGGCACAAAGTAAATGCTTAATAAATGCTTTTTCATTCATTCATTCATTAAAGGAATATCTTGCCAACCTATCAGGATAAAGACTTGTTTTTACTAAGCCACATGCAATGCAGAGCCAGTTGTAAAGGTGAGGAAAGTGGGGGTGGGGTGAATTGTGTGTATCTGAAGGCTGGTTTACTCCCTGGCAGACTAATTAAAATGTCAGGGCATGTCTGGGACTAGTAATGAAAAGGTAGCAGTATGATGTAAGGGCAATGGTGAGCCCAATTGACAGACATTGGTTGACTGATCCCCAGGCCTGTTCTGTTCCCTTCAGTATTCCCACAACTCTCCCCTCTCTATTCCCTGAACTACAGGATTGTAGATCCAGAGCTGGAGTCAGTCAGTCATTAACAAGTGTTTATTAAGCACTTATGATGTCCCAGATACCATGCTAAGTGACGGAGAGAGAAAGATAAAAGCAAAGCAGTTCCTGCCTTCAAGGAGTTTACAGTTTAATTGAGGGAAACATTTACACATAAAATAGGTACATACACATATGTACACACACACCAGGCACATACAAATCACATGCAAAAGTGATTGGTTGGTTGTTGTCCTTTGTTCTCCAAGAGGACCAAAATGACATCGCTGTGTTAGAGTCACAGTACAGCGTGTCCAACTGTGGCTGATCAGACCAAGACAAAATGGGAATGCTCTACCACAGGTCAGAAACAATAATCCATGGAAACATTTGAAGTGGATTCTCTAAACATGCACACTGCACGTTTCTTTGGAGCTACTTCAATTCTGCTTTACTCATAGAGCACAGTAACTTCTTCGATGTGGGCACATCAGACTGGGAGGTCCTGTGCCAGTGTCTCCCATGTCTTACAATCAATTCCAAAGTTCTTCAGAGAGACCTTGAGAGTGTCTTTGTATCACTCCTTCTGCCCCCTGAGTGAGCACTTGCCTTGTATAAGTTCTCTGTAAAATAGTCTTTTAGGCAAGCATGTGTTTGGCATTCAAACAACATGACCAGCCCATCCGAGTTGTGCTCTCTACGGAAGAGTTTGAATGTTTGGCAGTCCAGCTTGAGAAAGAACCTTGTCTTGCCAAGTGATCATCACAATCTTCCTTAGACAGTTCAAATGGAAACAATTCAGTTTCCTGACTAGGTGCTGGTAGACTGTCCAGGTTTCACAGGCATACAGCAATGAGGTCAACACAATGGTTCTGTAGACCTTCAGTTTGGTAGGCAGTATAATATCTCTTCTGTCCTACACTTTCCTTTGGAGCTTCTAAAGCACTGAGCTAGGTCTGGCAATGCAAGCATCAACCTCATCATTTATGTATACATCCCTGGAAAGTACACTGCCAAGGTAAGTGAACTTATCCACAGCACTCAAAATCTTTCTTTTCTGTAACTGATGGTTCCATGTACAGATGGTCTAGTGCTTGCTGGTGGAGAAGTTTTGGGGAGTTAATTGTCAAGCTAAAATTAGCACAAAGAGCAGAGAATCAATCCATACTTTGTTGCATCTCAGTGTGAATTGAGCCAACTATTGGGTGTCTCTTTATAAGTATAATGGATCTAGTTTTGGTAACCATACTAACAAGAGCGTGAACTAATTGGAGAAGGTCCAGAAAGAAGATTCTCAGATGATCAGAGGGTTAGAAGTAGGACTAATGGGGGAAAAATACTAGGGATTTTTTTTTAACCTGCAGAAAAAAACCAAAGAGTGACTCTCATTATTCTATTGAATCCAGTGCAACAAGTATTTATCAAGAGCCTATTATGCTCCATGAAATATTTGAGGTACTCTGGACATAAAGACAAAAATGAAAAACAGACTCAAGGTTCAGGAAGCTTACATTCTACTAAAGGAATCCAACAATTAAATCTAAATATAGATATAGATAGATACACACACATGCATGTATAATCAACAATATTTATTAAGCAGTTACTATGTGTCCACATTATGCTAGGCTCCGAGAATACAAAAAAGGTGAAATAGCCTCTGCTCCCAAGAGCTTTCATTCATCAAAAAAAAAATTATACTTTTTCAGTTAACAAGCATTTTTATCTTCCCACCTGCCATTGGGAAAAAAAGAGAAAAACAAAACAAAACACTTGGAAGAAATATGTGTAGTCAAGAAAAATAAATTCCTACGTTGGTCACATAAAAATGTATGTCTCATTCTATATCCCCAGTCTATCACTTCTCTATCAGGAGGTAGGTAGCATTCTCCATCATCAGTCTTCTGGAATCATGATTGGTCATTGAATTGAAGAGAATTCTACAATATTTAGGAGTTTTTTGTTTTTATAATGTTGTTATTGTATAAATTGATCTGGTTCTCACTTCACTCTGCATCAGTTCATACAAGTCTTCCTAGGTTTCTCTCAAGCCATCCTTTTTGTCATTTTTTATGGGGCAATGTTGTTCCATTACATTCATATGTTATCATTTGTTCACCTTTTCCCCAATCAAAGGGTACCTCCTTAGTTTCCAGTTCTTTGCCACTACCAAGAAGTTTGTATTTTTAAGCATATGGATCTTTTTGTTCTCTTATTTTATGTCTTTGGAGGTATAGTAAAGGTAGTAATATCACTGTGTCAAAGGATATACATAGTTTAGTAACTTTTTGGGCATAGTTCCAAATTGCTTTCTAGAATGGGAAGAAAAATTCATACCTCCATCAACAATGCGTTACTGTGCCTATTTTCCCACAGCCCCTTTTATTATTTTTAAATATTTTATTATTTCTATATGATATAGAATATTTCGTATTATTTTTATTTATTATTTTGTTATTTTCTTTTTTTTTGTCAACTTTGCCAATCTGACAGATATGAGGTAGAATGTCAGAGTTGCTTATATTTATTTCTCTAATTATTAATGATTTGAAGCCATTTTTCATGTAGCTATTGATAGTTTCAAATTCTTCCTTTAAAACTGCCTATTCCTGTCATTGGACCATGTATCAATGGGAAAATCACTCTTCTTGTAAATTTGAATTAATTCCTTATATATCTTGGAAATTATACCTTTATCAAAGAAACTTGCTACAAATATTTTCCCCAGTTAACTGTTTCTCTTCTAATCATAAGTACATTCAACCATTACCTTTAAAAAAAAAGTATTCAGTGAACAAAAATCTACTCTCTTTCCCTCTTATCTCACCTCTCATTGAAAAAGAAAAAAAAAATGAAACCATTGAAACATATATTCATAGTCAAAACAAATTCCTTCATTAGTCATGTCCAAAAGAAATATGTCTCAATCTGTACTTTGAATCCATCACCTCTCTGTCAGGAGGTGGGAGGGTGTTTCACGGTGAGTCCCCTGGAATCATAGTTGGTCGTTGCATTGATCAGAGTTTCCCAACTCCTTTTCATGAAAAAAGAGAGTGTTGAGATAGGAATATCCTCAGCACCAGTGCCCTGGGCTTAAGGCAATCTGCTTCTGCTTCCCTGTGCTGCTTCTCTTTCCCTTATCCCTAGCTGAATCACAGGTTCTTATCCTTTCTTTCTTTCCTTTTAAATCCCTTTATGCAATTCACCCATCTTTGTTGGATATTGTTTTCCTTAGAACTACTTCCTACTTAATCTGCCATCTGCTTCCCTTCTCTTTTCCTTTTGTTTCTCTGTTGAGTGAAGTATATTCCTGTGCCCAGTTATGTATATATTCTTCCCTCCTTTGAACATTTTAGATAAAAACAAGGTTCAAGTGTTGTCTTCTCACCTGACTCCTTCATCCTTGTTTATATGGTCTTCTATGTGCGCATTCAAACTGGGTGAAATAAGTTCTCCCACCTGCTCTCTTCCCTTTCCTGCTTAGTATATTTCTCTTCCTCGCCCTTTTTTCTTTTAAGATCATTAAAACATAGCAGAGTCAGTCCCTCTGTCGAATTAGATTCCTTCAGTGATTCCCGATAATAATAGGTTGTGAGGGAAACTGTGCATCTGCATATGTTAGAATGTCGATCGTCCATTCTCGATTAGTCCCTCGTGATTACCTGCTCATATTTACATTTTTGTTTCTCTTGATTCTTGTGTCTGTATTTCAGAATTTCTATACAGCTCTGCTTTTTTCTTTAGGAATTCTTGGAATTTCTGTTTTCATTAAAGTTCCATTTTTTTTCTCTTGCAGGATTATACTTAGTTTTGCTAAGCAAATAATTGTTGGTTGTAAACTTATGTCTTTTGCCTACTGGAAAAAATATCCCAGGCTCTCTGATTTGTCATAGTTGTGGGTGTTAGATCTTGTGTAATTCTGACTTTGAGTGCTCACTATTGTACTTGAATTCTTTCTGTTTGCAATGTTTTCCCTTTGACCTAGAAGTTCAGCATTTTGGGTTATAATGTTTGTAGGAGTTTTCATTATGGAGTATACTTCAGGAAGTGACTGTGGATTGTATTTCCATTTTGCCCTCTGCTTCTAAGAGATCTGGGCAGTTTTCTTTTGTGATTTTTTGAAATATGATGTCTAGGCTCTCCTTTTGGTCATATATTTCAGGTATCCAAAGATTATTAAATTACCTCTCCTTGATCTGTTTTCCAGGTAATTTTTTAAACATGAGATACCTTGCATATTCTTTTATTTTTTGTCTTTGTTTTAATATTTCTTTTTGTCTCATGAAATTTCTATTTGTTTCATTCTAATATTCAAAGAGTCTGTTGCTTGGGTAAATTGTTATATCTCTCTTGCAAATTCTCTTTCAAATTCTTTCTTCCATAGCTCTAATTTCTCTTCTAACTTTCCCTTAAAGCTTTCATTTCTTTTCCCATTGTTTCCTCTAGCACTCTCGTTTAATTTTTAAAATAATTTTTAGCTCTTTTTAAAACTCTTGCTCCATCTCTTCCAGGAACACTCGTTGAACTTGTGCCCAAGCTGGGTTTTTCTTTGAGGCTTTGCTTGTAAACATTTTGTCATAATTCTCTTCTAGGTTTTTGTCTTGAGCATCGCTGTTACCATAATAGCTCTTTGTGGTGAGATTCTTTTTGTTTCCTTATTCTTCCAGCCTTAATTCCTGGCTCAATACAACCAAGGGCGTGTGACCACTTTTGCTATGAACTATTTCCTCTAGATATAGGTCTCCTCCTCAGTGCACACTAGATCTGTGACCCAATGATGAGTAGTACGCAAAAGAGCTGCTGGTTGGTACTTATTCTTGCTACCTACCCAAGGTTAGAGCCTTCTGTGAAGTATGGAGGATCCCTTTTTGTCCTGGTGTATAGCCAGATGCAGGCCTTCATTCCATGCTGGAATGCTGTGAGTGGTACACTCCTGGCTAGATCTTGTTACCAGTGTCTTAGGACCTCTCTGTCTGTCTCCTTATGCTTGAGCTGGGGAAATGACTCACTGTGATTTTTTACTTAGATTTACCCATCTGAATTCATTCTGGAGTATTTTCTAGATTGGCAACATCCACCATTTATATAGGCTTACTATGCGCCAGGCACTATGCTGAGCACTTAGATCCTCACAACAACCCTGGGAGATAGGTGCTGTTATTATCTTCATTTTACAGATGAGGACATTGAGGCAAACAGAGGTTAAGTGACACACAGATAGCAAATGTCTGAGGTCAGATTTGAAGTCATCTTCCTCACTCCAGGCCCAGCACTCTTTTCATTGCACCACCTCAATGTGCAGTATTTGTATGGGACAGCTCAGCTGTCCTACTTTTCTTCTACTCCACCGTCTCGGCTGGTCTCACCAGGAGCTTACATTCTAATGAAGAAACAATCACAGGATAATAGACCTAGGTCTAGAGGAGACCTCACCAACCATCTAGTCCAACTCCTTTCATTTTATGGTGGAGGAAACTGAGGCCCAAGAAAGTTATGTGACTTACCCATGGACATACAGATAGAGAACATCAAAGTGGGCATGTGAACTAAGGTATTCTGATTCTAGAGGCAGGGAGAGACCACTGATAATTAAGAGGCTCTAGAAAGGCTAAATAATAAGCTAAAACTTGAAGGAAACTAGGAATTCTAAGAGGCAGACTTGACGAGGGAGTGAATTTATGGCATGAGGGACAGCCTACCCAAAAGCTTGTGGTGCCATATATAGGGAAAAGCAAGCATGCAGTAGGGATATGTGAAGGAGTAAGTGTAATAAGGTTGGTTAGGCTAGAACCAGATCGGAAGTTTACATTTTACCCTGAAGGTCCTTGAGTGAGGTAATGATGTGGTCAGACTTGTGTTGTGCTTTATATCACATAACACACACAAGTTGCACAGACTTGGCAGCTGTGTGAAAGACAGAATGAGAGGGGAGAGTCTAGAAACCAGGAGTCCATTTGAGAGGCCAGGATATGAGGGCCCGAACTCTTACAGTAGTGACCATATAATTGGAGAGAAAAGACAGATGGTAAAGATGAAACTTAGTAATAGATTATATGTTGAGGATGAAAGAGGGAAGAGTCTAAGATGACTCCTAGGTTATAACCTGGCTAACTGGAAGGATGGCAGCGCTCTAAAAAGAATAGGGAAGACTGGAGGAGAGGTGAGTTTAGGGGAAAGGAGAATGAATCCCATTTTGTGTTTATGGGGCAAGATAATGGGTTCCATTTTGGATGTGTTGAATTGAGATGCTTATGCTATATACATATGGAAATGTCCAACAGGCAGTTGATAATTTGGGAATGGAATAAGGAAGAAATAAGGGTTGAAAATAAAGGTTGGACCTAGAAGTCATCTATATAGAGATGATGATGGAACTCAGGGGAACTGAGAGGTCACTGAGAGAGTGTAAAAAGAAAAAAGAGAGCCCAGGGCAGAACCTTGGGAGAAAACAGTGGTTAGGGGGCAAGTCATGAATGACAGTCCAGGAAGTATCCTTCCTATAAGATGAGCTCCAGGCATATAGGCTAGCATCTCCTCTTCTCAACTAACACTTGGAAAGACTTCCTTCTTAGCTATAGTCACCCCTTCCTCTGGATCCCTAACTCTTCATTCAATTCCATTCCATTTCATTCAACACAAATTTATTCAGTGTTTACTATGTACGAAACACTGGGCTAGGCCCAGGATATATGTAAAAATTGCTAAGACACTGAGATAAAATACATACCCCTTCTTTTGGGAGGGAAGTGAAGGATCATGGGTACCAAATGCTGCATACCCTACTTGACACGGTTATTTCATTGGCTGGTGTTGTTTAACTGTTCCTCTTCATTATGAGGAATTGTTCTATGGTAGGGAAAGGATGTATCAGGTAATGACCCAGTTTTATAAAACTTTTTTTAGGGATAAAAAATAGAAACCACAAAGAAAAAAATGCTATATCCTCAAGGAGCCAGAGATAAGATGTTCAGTTCAGTATTTCCAAATTTATTCATGTGTATACTCTCTCTACTAATGTAAATTGTACTCCTTCCCTCTCTTAGTAGGTTCCTCATGAGTTCCTGTGGCTGAAAAGATGCATTATCCATTGTATATAATCTTCTACTGAAGAGCATCTGTCCTTACATAAATTGAGCTTCCAGTCCATCAATCCGTCCTCCACCCAGCTGCCAAAATAACCTTCCTTTAGCACGAGTTTCACCAAAAGCTTCCCTGCCCAAGAAGCTTCAGAGGCTCTCTATAATATGGATCAAATGCAATTTTTTAAACCTTGTCATTTAAAGCCTTTTATAGTCTGGCTCCAGACTAAGTTTCTAATCATATTATATGTCACTCCAATTCCCTCAATCCATCTTCCAGCCAAACTGGCAGACTTGATATCCCCTGCATGGTGAAATATTCTGTTTCCCTTTTCTGGGTCTCTGCATGAACTGTTTTCTGTGTGCCTGGATTGGCCTCCCTCTTACAATCCTCATCTCATTTGCTGCTTCCTGAGCCTTTTAGTTGGTACTGCTGGCTCCTTTTACCTCTAGTTATCCTGTTCTTACCAGTCTGTTTACACGTTCTATCTCCCTACTAGAATGTAAGCTCCTTGAGGGCAGGAGCTATTTTTCATTTTGTCTTTGTATCCTCAGGGTCTTACATATAGTAGGTGCATAGTAAATGCTTATTGGATTGTATTGGAGTTCTAAACCACAGATACACAGTCTAATCCCTGGCCTTAGTGGAAGCCTCTCCAACTTGGCAGGATTTTCTTGAGGCTGGTACACAGTAGGCCCTTAATAAATGTTGATTGAATTGTAAGCATTTGCTTTCACTTGGTAGAGCACCCAGAGCCACTTCTACATTATGGTGGAAGGAGGCTTTAGAAAAAAAGAGGCACAGAAAACAAACAAAAATGGTAGAAGTAGAAGATACAAACAAAAATGGAGATCACTAGCACACTTGAAGGGAATACTCAGAGTTTTCTAGGAAAGTATCATAGTGTAGCAGAGAGAATGCTGGCCTTAGAGGCAGGAAGACCTGTGTCCAAAGCCCTCTTCAGGCACTGTCCAGCTGTGTGATTCCGGGCAAATAACCCAACTTCTCTGAGTCTAAATTCTTCATCTGAAAAATGAGGCAGTTGGACTCAGTGATCTCTAGGGTTCCTTCCAGCTCCAAATATATCCTTATTTTTCCCTCCTCTTTCATTTGTAGATTCCTAAGAAAAGGAAGAGAAATGAGAGATAAGGGATGTTGATTCATTGATCCATGCGTTCTGAAGCCTGCTGCCTCGTTTCCTAATGGAAAGATCCAATTCTGACTTGGCTGAGGAGCAGTGCATGTAGAATCAATGCTGATTTGCATGGCTGACACAAAGTCACCCCTTCTAGGGTAGCTCACTTTTTTCCCCCCAAAGGCCATGTTTAAATTATTATGCTATAATGATAACTATGCTGGAAGAGTGTATTCTAGAATTGGGGGATCTCTTGTGATCTAGATCCTTCCATCCCATAGAGGATCCCCAACATCCACTGCAATATTTAAAAGCCCAAGGAGGCAGAAGAGATGCATCCAAGGACCAGCATGCAGCTTGGTTCACAGGAAAATGTGTTGCCTTCAGAATTAGAGGATCTGTGCTCAACTCCCACTTCTGATGCTTACTACCTGTCCCTGGGCCTCTCAGCTCTAGAGTGATGAGCCTAATGATCCTAATCCAGTAAAGAGCAGAGCTAAGAGATCTTTTGAGTCCTACCCAAGCTAAGACCAAGGTTCAAAGATGGAGACTCTCCTGGAAGCTTATCAGGATCCTTCATGGGCCCTGCCCAACTGATTGCTTGGCAGTGGACTTTGATTGAACATTTGTTCTGTGTCTCTGGAACCTACCTCTTTGCCAGTCCCAGGAGAACTTGTCTTCTTAGCCTGAGCTTCCCTTTCCACTGACTGCTTTCCAGGCAGGTGGAAGAAAGTAGCCTAGACATCATGGGACCATGAGTTTTTTCAGGTGGGCTCAGACCAGCCAGATAAATTCAGCAAGGGGAAAGACATATTTAGGAAAAGAATTAGGAATTACTAGAGAGGAATTAACAGGGTCTAGGGGATTTGTCAAGGAGGGACACAAGGGCTAGGAGCCAGAGGTCATTGGTTCTACCTGTGTATGAAGTTGGACAACTCACTTAACCTGTCTGTGCCTTAGTTTCTTTTTTCATCTGTAAAAATGAAGAGTATTAGAATAGATGCCCTCTGGGGCCCCCTTTAGCTCTAAATCTAAATCTAAGAAGTGGAAGAGGGAAGAGCAAGATCAAGAAGGAGTTGGAGAAACTGGTGCTGGGGCTTCTAGGGGAAAAAAAACAGGACCCAGGCCAAGGTGAAGTGAGAAGGACAGAATTGAGCACATCCATTTCTAAGTGGGTAGGATCACAGGACTGGAGCTCGAAGGGAACTTGAGAATCATCTCTCAAACTCCCTCATATTCCAGAGGAGAAAACTGAGGCCCGGAGATAAGAAGTGACTTACTTAAGGTCCAACATGGAGTGAGCTGGGATTCAAACCCAGGTCTGTTGATTCTGAATCCAGTGTTTTTTATACTATACTACCATAAGAATTGAAGAGCAAATAAAATTTCTAAAAAGCAAATATGCAAAATAATACTTAAGGTCTGTGAGTTGGCATCTTGGGCGTTCTTTGTACCAGGGCCAGGGCACTTCTTCCCTTTAACATCAAAACAACATACCCCATTCTTGAAGAGCGGAAGGCTGGTGGCTGTCTGGGGCATGAAGAGAGGGGAGGGGCAACTAGAATTTTTCCAATCTGATTCCTTCATGTCACATGAACTTGTACCAATCATTTCACCTCTTATAGCCTCCTTTCCTTTGTTTAATAAGTGAACCTTGTGACATTGAAACTTAGACTCCAGACTGGAAAATTGAACCAGGATTTGATCTAGAGAGAGCAATAAACGCATTCATTACAGTTAGAATCAGAAGAGAAGAGGTTAACTGGGGGGAAAAAAACACTGATAGCAAATTTCTTTGATAAAGGCTAATATCCAGGATAATTAAGAAATTGATAAAAATATAGAAAAATAAGAACTATTTCCCAATAGATAAATGGGCAAAGAAAATGAAGAGAAGAAATGCAAGCTAGCAACAACTAAATGTTTTTTTAAAAAAACTTCAAAATCACTAATAATTTGAGAAATACAAATGAAAAGAACTCTGAGATTCTACCTCACACCCATCAGATTGATAAAGATGGGAAGGGAAGGAAAGTGCCAAAGGTGGAAGTGCTATAGGAAGACAGGTACCTACATTTACTGTTGTTGAAATTGTGAACTAGACTAGCCATTCTGGAAAGCAATTTGGAACTATGCCCAAAAAAGCTATTAAACTGTGCTTACTTACCCTTTGGCCTAGTGATACCACTACTAGGTCTATACCCCAAAAAGATCAAAGAAAGAAAAAAAGGACATATATATGTAAAAATTTTTTATAGCAGTTCTTTTTTAAGTGTCAAGAACCTGGAAACTGAGGAGATGGCCATCTATTGGGTCATGGCTGAGCATATGATAACAAATGAATATAATGAAATATTATTGTGCTGCAGGAATGATAAAAGAGAATGATTTAGAGAAAGCTCAGAACTTACGTGAATTGATGCTACATAAACTGAACAGAGCCAGGAGAAAAATTTACATAGCAACTACAACATTGGCTAGAAAAAGAACTCTAAAATATTTAAAAACTCTGATCAACCCAATGACTGAGAGAACTCCAGAGGACTGATGATTCCCAGAAGACCAATGATCCCACCTATTGGCAGAGAAGGGATGAACTAGAGATATGGAATGAGACATATGTTGTCAGATAAGGCCAATGTGTGCCATTGTTTTGTATGACTGTACTTACTTGTTGTAAGAAGGGTCTTCTTTTGCAAGGGAAAGAAAGGAATGAGTTGGGGGAGCGAGTGGGTAGTGATTGTGACACCAAAAAAAGAAAAGAAAGAAAAAAGAAGGAAGAAGAAGAGGAAGAAAGCAGAGGGAAGTTCAAAACAGGATACAGACCAGCGGGGCTGTGTTGGAATTATTGTGTTGAGAGAAAGAGAGTCATTATGGAGATTCACAGTTTCATATACAGACCTCTTTTTCTATCCTTCTTGTTTAGAAAAATGTTCAAGTTTGTTGGTTTAAGTTCATAAGAATAAAAAAAAACATTTTTTAAAGAATAGTAAGGGTAGGGGGTAGCTAGGTGGCGCAGTGGATAGAGCACCGGCCCTGAAGTCAGGAGGACCTGAGTTCAAGTCCAGCCTCAGACCAAACACTTGACACTTACTAGCTATGTGACGCTGGGCAAGTCATTTAACCCCAATTGCCTAAAAAAAAATTAAAAAATGATAAATAAAGAATAATAAGGGTAAAACAAAAATGGAAAGCAAAATAAGAGAGAGTAAGAGAGTATTTAGCTTAGCCCCAAGAGTTCACTTTGCCTGATGAGCTTCAATACCCCAGGGTACAGAAAGAACTTGCCAGTTTGATGGCTGAGCCGCCGTCAGTGATTGTAAAGCAGCCTTGGAGAAGAGGTGAGGTGCCGTGGGACTGGAGACAGAAAAATCGTGGCCCTGATGAAAGCTGGAGGCAGACCCTTTCGACTCTTAACCAGAGGGCACAGTGTCAATTCCTGCTGAATTCTGGAATGGTTTAGTAAAGATATTGTCTGTGAATATTTAGAAAGAGAATTGGTGATTACCATGGGCTTATTAAGAACAAGTCAGAGCAGATTAATTTCCTTTCCTTTCTTTTTGTGACAGAGTTACTTGAGTAACTCTGAGTAACTTTGAGTGGTAGATTAGGCAGATGCCATAGGTAGAGTATACGTAGATATGTATGGCAGAGTTTCTCATGGTATCCTTTTGAAAAAAATGAAAGGATGTGGCCTGGCCGATATAATGTAGATTCAGAATTTGCTCTGTCTCCTACCAGCTTTGCCCTCCATCATCAAAGGACACAGGAGTATGGGAGATTCAATAAGTTAGTATTTCCCTAGTCCCATGGCCGGCAAATTCTCATCTGTTCCACTAATACCTGTGATTCAGAGATGTCATTAACTGAGGGGAAAATCCTTTCCCCATATTACCACTACCCTCACATTCGTCTCTACCCAGCTCAGCTCTACCAAGTTCCTATCCTTCTCTGCCCCACCTTTTCTTTCTGCCTTCTGGAACTCTTGCTCTGTTGTTAATCAACTCCCTGCATCCTAGATCTCTTCATCTTTTATTCTTTTTCTTTTCTCATACTCATTGAAAGCTGGCTTTCTTCAGAAAGAGAGCTGTCCTCATGCCTTGACACTCTCTTCAGTACAGGTTGTACCTTTGCTCATGCCCTAAGCCCTAAATGGGCTAGGAAAAGAGCTTGATCTGCTCCATTCTCCTCACTGTAATAATAGCCAATCTGCCACAATCACTCTATAACCTTTTATTCCTTGACAGTGACTCCATCTGTTTGTATTAGCCTGTCAAAATCCTTGTTACTCATGACAAAATAGGAAAACTATAAATGTTGGAGAAAATGTGGGAAAACTGGAACACTAATGCATTGTTGGTGGAGTTATAAACTGATCCAACCATTTTGGAGAGCAGTTTGGAACTATGCCCGAAGTGCTATAAAAATGTGCATACCCTTTGACCCAGCAATAGCACTTCTAGGGCTATATCCCAAAGAGATTATAAAAACGGGAAAAGAATCCACATATACAAAAATATTTATAGCAGCTCTTTCTGTAATTGTAAAGAACTGGAAATTGAGGGGATGCCTATCAGTTAGGAATGGATGAACAAGTTATGGTATATGAATGTAATGGAATACTATTGTGCTATAAGAAATGATGAGCAGGCTGACTTCAGAAAAACCTGGAAAGACTATTATGGACTGATGCTGAGTGAAGTGAGCAGAACCAAGAGAACACTGTACATAGTAACAGTAAAGTTGTGTGATAACTAACTTTGATAGACTTAGCTTTTCTCAGTAATGCAAGGATCTAAGACAACTCCAAAAGTCTCATGATAGAAAATGCTATCCATATCCAGAGAAAGAACTAAGGAATTTGAATGCAGATCAAAGCTACTATTTCCTTTTTTTTTTCTGTTGTTTTTTTTTTGTTTCCTCTTTCTTGTGGTTCCTCCTATTTTTATTTATTTTATTTTATTTTATTTTGCTTTTTGGTGAGGCAGTCAGGATTAAGTGACTTGCCCAGGGTCACACAACTAGTAAGTGTCAAGTGTCTGAGACCAAATTTAAACTCAGGTCCTCTTGACCCCAAGGCCAGACCTCTATCCACTGTGCCACCTAGCTGCCCCCCCCCTTTTTTTTTACAGATGCTTAACTTATGACTTTAATAAAGAAAATTCAAACTGCATTAAAATTAAATGAACATAACTTCACTTACAATGAGATGATTAAAAAAAACCCCTAAGAATAAAGGTAGTGGTTCTAATTGATTCTAATTCTTCTTTACAACATGACAAATGTGAAAATATGTTTAATAGGAATGTATATGTAGATCCTATATCAAATTGCATGCCATCTTGGGGAGAGAGGTGGGGAGGAAGGGGAAGAAAATTTAAAACTTAAAAGCTTATGGAAGTGATTGTTGAAAACTAAAAATAAATTAATTTTTAAAAAAGATCCTTGTTACTATGATTGCCTCCATGTCACTCTGCCTCTGTCAAAAAGCTCAGTGGCTGGTTCATGGTCTTCCTCTCCTTTCCACCCTCTGCCCTATTACTCAGGGGTTCCATTTTACACGGATACCTCCCTAAACATCTCCCTAAACATCCTGGACCCCCAGTTTTATTAACCTTCTCAAATTCCATGACCTTGGCCACCTCAACCACTCATTTCTCACAATAACCCATAATTGTGATTCCTCCTTCATTTTCAACTCTGAAATTTGCCTCTCTGATCACAATCTTCTGTGTATCCACTTTCCATCTGCTTCATTTTCAATGACCTTCAATCTATTCATCCATCCCTATTTTGATAATCTATCACTTCTGGCTTCAATTTGCTGCCTTCACAGTCATGACCCTCTAGTTAATAACTGGGGAGGGGTATAGGGGGTGTGTTCAGGGAGCACTAGTACCTCTGGTATGAGGGCTTGCTGAGCCCTTTTTCAGAGCTCCTGATCCACCTTTGCTATCCACCTTCACCCAACTCTCACCTGTAGTTCCAAGAAGCTGTAGCATGTGCAGTGACCACACAGTAGTAAACCTTCTCAGCAGACAGGCTAAACCAGGTTGAGGGTAAATGACAGGTCTTAAACCCATAGGTGAGTTATGAGGGTGTCTAGCTCTAGCATGTGAAGACTTCCCTCAGTGTAATTTGTTCCAACAGCTTTGAAAGCATCTGAAGCAGGCACTATGGAGCACTTAGAGCTTGGTCAGACATAGGAGATGCCAAGGTCAACCCCTGCATCGCAGGCCATCACCCATCATCTTGACTTTTGTTTTGCCGCTGGACTTGAATGACTCTGGAAGAGAGAGTGAGGCTGACTGCTTTGTGCAGCTCTGCCTCACTTGAATCCAATTCTTGGGCAAGTCAAGACATCACCCAATGATATCATTGGCCCTCTTCAAAAACCAAGAATGAATACCAATAACCAGGGCAACTAGATAATGCCATCCCTCCTGTAATTCTTTGTCCTTTTGTCATTCTGTCTGTCATTCACATACCTCGCCAGTTCTCACCTCTGGGTCATCCCTACTGTACTTATTGTCTGCGCCCGTGCCCATGCTATTGAGTGGTATGAAAGGAAATCACATAACCAGAATAAAATGGTAGGGATTCTCATCTTCATAGCAGTTAATACAGTCACAGAAGACCCAGAATATGATCATAAAGTATTAATGAGGTATTAAACTCATTATAGAGATGATTCTATACCCTGATCCCCTTTATCAGGAGCTAACACCTTTCTGATTGAGTCAAAAAGGGAATGACAAGTTAGCTAAGAAAACAAATTAGCTATGCCTCTGGGGCTTTAAAAATAGCCAAGCCCTGAAGTGCTCTGGGTAGTTAAGTCTTGGAGCAGTTAGGGAGTTTTACCCCTAGACTGGACAGAGGGGATTTTTTTTCCCTTCACCCAGCCCCCCACCCCCATCAACCTTATAGCTTTAAAGGGGAGCTACTGAGACAGTGGATGACATTGCATTCACCAAGTAGCTGAAATACCCATTCTAGATGGATGTGGATACAGAGAGATAGCCACAGGAGGAAGTGGCTACAAGCAGCACCACTCCTGTTAACTGAGGCGCAGACCCTGAGAACCCAGGGTGAGGATTTTATGAAGAGAGAAGTGATTCCCCAGCCGTTCAATACTAGGAGCTTTGAGTTGTCTCTGCCACACAGATATTCCACAGGCACGATTCACTATCATTGCCCTTTGAGTTTCAGCCCACTCTTCCAGTGAATGCTGTTTATATTTGTGGGAGTGTACACTCCTGGTTCACAGGGGGAATGTTTTGTCACTACTATTCTTGCTGTGATATTGAAGTAAATAAATGCCTTTGCTGAAAGCTAAATAAGTCTATTGGCTGATTTTTAATAAGAAACAGACTGGTAGTGGCTCATGAGCTACAGTGTTAGGAGTAAAGGTACATAAACTTACCTTTAGAACCTTCAAGTAGCAGCTACCTTCTGGGTACCCAACCCATAAGAGTGAGGGGAGGTTAGGAAAGCAACCCAAAATCGGTGTTACACTTGAATCACAGATTTACAGCTAAGAAAGACATTGGAGGTCATGTATTCCAACTCTTCATCTTACAGATGAGGAAACCGAGCTCCATAGAGGTTCAATGACTCACCTAAGTTACACAGTAGTAAGAAATGGAACCAGAATTAAACCCAGGTCTTTTGACTGCACGTTCATCACTCTGCATCATGTATTACCATGCTTTAATGAAATAGTCAAACTGGATTCACTACAAATTCATGTTATTTAATTACAACCATCTCCTCATTTTTTCATAACAGTGCTTTCATTCTTCCATGGCCTCTTATCACGTTCTCTGTAGCAGTTGTTACACACTTCTCTCTCCTGTTTCCCAAAAAATCTCCAATCTCCTGTCTCTCAGCAGAAGGCCTTGCTTCAACCTTTTCTTTTCTTTTTTTTTTTTTTGTACAAGGCAGTTGGGGTTAAGTGACTTGCCTAGGGGTCACACAGCTAGTTAAGTGTCAGGTGTCTGAGGCCAGATTTGAGCTCAGCTCCTCCTGACTTCAGGGCCGGTGCTTTATCCACTGTGCCACCTATCTGCCCCTTGCTTCAACTTTAATATGAAAACTGAAGTTATCTCATTTCCTGAGACTGTTTTAGTGCTTTCATTTTCCCAATCTACACCTCTATACTTCTCTACATTTTCATCTGTCCTCCCCTCCTTTGTTCCAGTCACCAGTTGCCCAGGCTAACCCCTACTGATATCCTAAATCTTCTCTGGCCTCCTCCAGGAAATTGACCTAATGATCATCCTCTCTCTTTATCTAATCTTCAATGACACTATCTGCTAGTTCTTTCCCTGTTGTTTTTAAATACACTTAAGCCCACCTTCCATTAAAACAAATCTTTATTTACGCTGCAGTGAGGAGGTAGAGCCGGTAGAACTGGGGTCAGGACGACCGGAGTCCAAGTCCTAACTGAGGCTCACATTAACTGTTTGACCCTGGTTAAGACACTTAACCTCTCTAAGCCTCAGTTTCTCCATCCAGTGTGAGCTATCTATAGACCTCTGGACAATGTCTTTATGGTTACCCTGATTCCCAAGTTTAGGAAGTCACAAGGTCCTCTGGGAACTGACTGTACATAGCATCCATGTGTCTCTAGATCACTCCATGGCTAACCTATGTGAGGCCAAAGTGGCAGTCAAGAATTGAGTCACTATCATCATTTATCTCTCTAGTGCCATGATGCTTTTCCATCACTGCGATCCTAGCATATGGGTCTTCCAACTAGTGACCACCTCCCAACGGGGCAGCATGTTTTCCATGGAATTATCACAGAAGGGACCCACACAAATCCCGTGGCCTCAAGGTTCGCATGCCAGGCTCATCCCCAAAGTCTGGTTCTGGTTATTGATACCATTCCAGCACTGGGCTTGGGCAGCAGTCAACGTATATTGGGTTAACAAGAAAGTGAAATTGGTGGGCTAACATTCTACATGGCCAGATTTATGGTCCTTGATAACTCTTTGCATGTCCAGGCCACATACATCACAGGGGACCTAGCGTGGCCGGACAAGGATTTCTGTCACTGATGGGGCTGGAGCCAGGAGAAGAAACTACAAGGTTCTTAGTGGCAGCAAAGGCTCTATTTAGTCCTAAGGTAGTTGCTGCATCTGTATGGTGGTCAGCTGCTTCATTGGAAGTTCCTGGCCCTTGTAGGCTCCGCTGAGGAAGAATCCTGAGCCTAAATCTCTTCCAGACAGATTGGGCTTAGACTTGAATTCATTTGGGAAGCGTCAGCATCCCTGCTGGACAGGTCTTTCTCAAGAGTCTCCCTTCGGGGCAGCTAGGTGGCACCGGCCCTGGATTCAGGAGGACCTGAGTTCAAATCCGGCCTCAGACACATAACACTCACTAGCTGTGTGACCCTGGGCAAGTCACTTAACCCCATTACCTAGCCCCCCCCCAAAAAAAAAGAGTCTCCCTTCCCAGGGGTAGCTAGGTGGCACAGTGGATAGAGCTCCAGCCTTGGAGTGAGTAGGACCTGAGTTCAAATGTGACCTCAGATACTCGACACTGTCTGACCCTGGGCAAGTCACTTAGACTAGATTGCTTCACCAAAAAAAAATAAAAAGCAACTATGGGGGATTGTGGTCTGGCATACTCAGTTGGTAGCAAACAAGTTGTTCAAGACTAGACCACAGGAGCCATCCACACATGCACAGTTGGACTTAGTTGGAACAATTCAAGATTGGACCACTGCCTGCTGTCTTGCGTAGATATTGCATTCAGGGTAGTTGTTCAAGCCCTAACCCCTAGGAGGCACACAAAACACTGCTCCTGCTAGTGTCAAAATGATGTTTCATATAGTAAAAGGAAAACTGAGGAAGGATAGAGTCTACTGGGGGAATAATGGGAAGGCTTCATGGAAGAGTAGACACCTGAGCTGAGCCTTAAAGGAAACAGGAATTCTGAGAGGCAGACACTAGAAGGGAATGAATTTTAGGAATGAGGACACAGCTTGTATGAATGTACAAAGGTGGGAGATGGGGCATTAAAGTCAGGAAAACAGACCCTGAAAGAGAAAAAAAATTTTTTTTAAACACAGTAGCCTAGTGTTTGAAAAATTCGGGAACACAGCCCTTGGAGGAAAGATTCCTCATCCGACAAGAACTTTTGAGAAAACTAGAAAGCAGATCAGTAGAAATTAGACTTATTGTAACTTATACCAAATACAACAATATACTTCAAATTGATATAAAAGATCACATCATTTTAAAAAATGAAACAAGTAGTTTTCAAGGGAGAATTTTTAATCGATGAAGAGATGACCATAAAAGATAAAATAGATAATTTATATTACATATATTACATAGATAATTTATGTTACATAAAATTAAAAAGCTTCACACAAAGCTAGAATGAAAAAAGAACAAGTCAACTGGTTAAAAAAAATTCTTCCTTTCAGATGTCACTTATAAAAGTCCAATCCAAGATGTATAAGAAACTGACACAAGTATATAAGACCAAGAGCCATTCCCCATTAGCTAAGTAATTAAAGGACATAAAATTTCCACGAGAAGAATTGCAGACTATAAGTGGTAACATGAAAACATGCCCCAGATTACTAATAGTAAGAGAAATGCACATTTGAAGAACTCTTAAAGTTTTACCTCATATCCTGCAGATTGGAAAAGATCTAGCCATCCATCAACAAGCATTTATTGAGTGCTTACTGTGTGCCACGCACTGAAGGAGATGAAAATGACAGGAATAATCAATGTTGAAGGGGATATGAGAAAACAGGCACATGGTGGTGAAACAGTGAAATCGTTCCAACTGCTTTGAATATCAATTTGTAATTATTTAAGATGTGACTAAATAGTTCAAACTCTATGGTCTGGTGATTCCACTACTGAACATATATCGTAAGACTGAAAGGTTGCATGCATACTAATATATGAATAGCAGTGCTCTTTGTAGTAGTAAAAAACTGGATACAAAGTAGGGAATGGCTGGAGGAAAAATGACTGTGGCATGTCACTATAAGCAGTTTATTGTACAGTTAAAAAAAAAAAGATGAATGTAACGAATATAGAGAAATGTAGTTACCTTTGTATGACCAGGTACACAGTGAAACAAGCAGAACCAAAAAGAAAATATACACAATTACAACAACATAATTGAAAATATCATTCCAAAAGGAAACTGAAGCTCAAAGTCACTGAAAAATCAATAATAGTCCCTGAGAATACGTAATAAAGTGTACCTCCCTTATCAGGGCAGAAAAGGGAAGGACTCCTAGAGCATTCACTCTAGTTGTCTACATGGTCAGATATGGCCACTGTGTCTGGCATTTTTGCTTAATTATTTTTCTTTCTTATAAGGGAGGGTTCAATCTTGAGGGATTAGAGGAGGAGTATTTCTAGAAATGACTGTGATATAAAGTCAAAAGGCAACAGTAAAACTTTTTAGAAAGATACAATGGATCATTTCTATGACACAAAAATGTAAAAGCTTTTGTACAAACAAAATCAGTGTAACTAGAATAAGAAGAAAAACTGTTAATTGGGAAAAATATCTTTGCATCAAAAATTTTATAAAACTCTGATTATATAAGTTGTATAGGGTTTTGAAACATACGTGATATATGATTTCAAAGAATTTCAAATCCAAATAAACTCCAAGCATTGTTGTATTTTCACAATCAACAGTTATTAATAATGTTACCACTATCATGTGAGGACCTGTGAAATTTTTTAAGGTTAAAAAAAAGAGTCCTTAAAAAAAGGTTCAGAGCCTTGAGCTGATATTCAGTACACCTGGGTTCTAGACTCTACTGGGAAGCTGACTGACTCGCTGTACAACCTTAGCCAATTTCTATGTGCCTTGATTTGCTCCCTATAAAATGGGTACAATTACCCAGGATGGCCCTGCCTCCCTCTCAGGGAAGCTGTGAGAAAGAATGAGGTCATCTGAGTGGCACTCTCAGAGTTCCTTCAGGGAAAGACACCACCACGCCTATTATTCTGAGTTTTGTGTGGCAGGTCAGCCCCCATCCCTATGAATGTAACTTATTCCTCAGCTTTCTCCTAATGTGGGGAGCAAAATATATGACCAGTCAGGGTAGGGGCAGATGCTCTTGGGCACTGTCAACTTTAGTTAATTGCCTAAGGCCTTCTGAGGGGCACAGGATGCAATTTCAGGTAGGATGATGGAGCTGTAGGGTGGTAGAGCTCGAAGGGATGTTTAAAGGTCACCTAGGCCAACCCCCTCATTGCACAGAAGAGATCGAGTGAGGCCCAGAGAGCCTTTGCTCATTGTTGTACAGCTAGTTAGTAGGTCCTGGGCTGGAAGTAACTGAACCTGGAGGGCAGGCTGCCCAGCTTGCAGAATTAGACAGTAAGGTAGATTTATAGCTGAAAGGGGCCTTAGAGACCGTCACATTCAAGTCTCTCATTTTACAAATGGGCAAACAGGCCCAGAGCCAACGTGTCATAGGAGAAAGTATACTGGATTTGGAGCTGGAGGGACGAGGTTCAAATCCCAGCTCTTGCATTCACTCACTCTGCTTCTCCAGCCTTGAGTTTCCTCAGCTATAAAATGATGAGGGTTAAGAGTGAGGAAAGTGCTTTGTAAATCTTAAATTAGAAATGTGAGCAGTAATTAATATTATTGACCACAGTTTGAGGCCTTTACTGTGGGAGAAGGGATGCCTGGGCTTTGTTCCCTTCCCATGTGGCTAATGATATTGTCATTAGTGCTTCATCTGAAAAAAGGGGCTCTCTCTTCAATTTCCAGACCCACAGGGTAGGAATCATTAGCCCTTCCACACTTCCAATAAGGGATCCGTCATCCTGCCAGCCATCACATCCTCTCCCTTCCACAATTATGTTCACCTCTGCCCCTCCGTGTAGTCTGACAATGAAGAGGGTGGAAAAGGGACCAGAAGGAGATGAAGATCCTTAGAAGGGGCTGTGAGAGACTGACCTTAGCCTCCTTGTTGTAACATAACCTGTATGTAGCACAGGGGTCTGCTGGAGCCAGCTCTGACTGGATTGTGGGAGCCTATGTTAAATTTTCAGTGTGAGCATTTATTTACACCTCAGAAATCTGCAATCTTTACAAATCTCTCTGTTTTGTGATTGTCATCGGGCTTAATGACAGATGATGCAGATTAAATTTAAACATGTGTATAAAATGTTTTCCCAGGAGAACCCAGTTGTTAATATGTGCCAACACATCCCTGATCTAACACATCCTTTTCTATCCATTTTTCTCCTGCCCTTCCTTTCCCATAGCAGAGATTCAACTTAGGATCTGGAAAGATGGGTCTAGAGTGGGAGCTTGCTTCTGTCTCTGCCAGAATACTAGAGTGAACCAGGAGTCAGGAGATCTAGACTCCAGCCCCTGTTTCTTGCCCCTGATGCCTGCTGATGGTATTAGATGGTTGTCTGTGTTCTTTCTGAGCCTCTATTTCTGTCTGTGAGATGGGAAGGGGTTGGAGGGGCAACCAAGAAGCAGATGATATTGAAACATACTTCGCTCCTATCTACAGATGGTGGGGGAATGCGAGGGCAGAATTGTGTATGCCTTTGTATGCCCCAGTCACTGTACCAGTTGTTTTCCTTTGTTATAGGAGAGGATCGATCTGGTCAGTTGAGGCGGGGCAGGGCTAAGGGAAATCCTTTTCCAGAGATTACTGTCTTGTCAAGACAAAAGACTTCAACAAAACTTACTTTAAAATAGAAAAAAGAAATGATGACTTTGGGGATGTCTTGGCACTAGACACGGAAAGACCTGGTTTTTTAATCCAATTACTGACATGAACTAATTTTGTTGCCTTGAGGAAGAAACTTGTCCTCCGTGGACCTTAGTTTCCTCATCTATAAAAAGGGGGAGTTGGACCAGTTATCTCTAATTCCCTTACAGATCCGAAATGTTGAGTTCTTCTGAGTAGCCATAATGGGGCAAGGTGAATGATTTCCGATTGCACAGCCTGGTAAGCTGAGATCAGGGAAATAGAAGAGGTTTGTCCAAAGAGCAAGGGAGGACAGGAGTCAGTGCTCCTGACCTCCAGCCCACTCTGCTGGGCTGATGAAGGAAGCAGCAGTAGCAGACCTTCCCAGCTCCTAGCTCTTATTCAACCTTTGCCTTTGGAAGCGTGGCCAAGGGAGAAAGTTCAGGGCTTGGGATGAGAGCGCCAGGGCCTAACAAACAGATTGAGTCAAAGTAGGGAGGAAATAAAAGAAGGCAACTTGAGGGAACTGGGTTTGAACCTTGAATTTGCATGTGTAACCTTGGACGGAGCAAGTCATTTATGTTCTCTGGGTCTCAGTTTCCTCATCTGGAAAATGAGAGGTTGGACTAAAAGAACTCTAACTTCCCTTCCAGCTCAAATGTATGCTAGAAAAGCCCCCAGTATAGGGCTTCTCTTAGCAGAGATTCTTAGCCCCGGGTTCAGAACCTTATTATTGTTAGGGGCAGCTAGGTGGCGCTGTGGATAGAGCCCCAGTCCTTGGAGTCAGAAAGACCTGAGTTCGAATTCTTCGGATACTAGTTATGGGACCTTGGGAAGTCACTTAGTCTTGGTTTTTCCATTTGTAAAATGGGGATAATAGCAGCACCTACCTCCCAGGATTGTTGTGAAGATCCAAATG
This sequence comes from Phascolarctos cinereus, assembly GCF_003287225.1. Classification (NCBI taxonomy): domain Eukaryota; kingdom Metazoa; phylum Chordata; class Mammalia; order Diprotodontia; family Phascolarctidae; genus Phascolarctos; species Phascolarctos cinereus. The sequence continues at coordinate 29,918,182 of NW_027555958.1, forward strand.
AGATAACAATCATAAAGTTCTTAGCAAAGTACCTGGCACATAGTAAATACTATATAAATGCTAGCTATTGTGGGGCAGCCAGGTGGCACAGTGGATAGAGCACTGGCCCTGAAGTCAGGAGGACCTGAGTTCAAATTAGACCTCAGACCAACCACTTGACGCTTACTAGCTGTGTGACCCTGGGCAAATCACTTAACCCCAATTGCCTAAAAAAATAAATGTTAGCTATTATTACATATTAATACCTGTGTTTCCATATAACTGATTTTCTTTGTAATTCCATGCATTTTATTTTATGTATTTAAAAACATCATTCTGAAAAGGAGTCTGTAGGCTGCCAAAAAGATCTGTGGCACAGACTAGTTAAGAAGCTAATTGTCTCATCCTTGGTTATCTGGAAGGACTTTCTATAGGGCCCACTCTCCCTTTTGCTTTAGATGGAAAGGAATGGGGGCTATTGCAATGTCAATAAGATGAGTGCTGAAGAAAATTCTGAGCTAGCCAGATGCTCTATATCTAGGCTGTACTTCAGAAACTACCAAAGAGAAGAGGGGCTCAAGTCCCTGAGAGGTAGTACAGAAGATAGAGGGCAGAGCCTGGAATCAAAAAGACCTGAGTTCAAATCTAGCCTCAGACACTCTTTTGCTGTGTGACCTTGGGCAAGTCACTTAACCTCTGCCTCAGTTCCCTCACTTGTTAAATAGGGATAATACTGTATCTACCTCTTAGGGCTGTTGTGATAGTGAAATGAGGTAACATTTGTAAAGTGTTTGGTACATAGTAAGTGATTTTTTTTTACTTCCTTCCTTCCTAAAAGTTGGGGTTAGGGAGACTGCTAAGGGTAAATCAAAAGAGACTCAAATGGTTTTGTTAAGTTTGGCATTTCTCCTTCCTAGCCCCAGTGCCCAGCAAGGGACAGGAGAAGAACAATAGCTATTGCATTTGAGATCATCTTTAAAGGTCTGAGTCGTTGGGAAGGAGCTTTGTTTTCTGCCTCTCACATTCCACCCCTCTTATCTTCCTTGTTCCTCTCTAGGTGACCTTCCTGTAGTCTCCTGTTGCCTTTCACCACCACTACCCCTGAGCCTTCTTGTTCATCAGCAAAAGATCCAACCCCCACCAGCCCCTCTGGGGTACCTCTGGGTACTGACTCCTATCTGAGTTATTCTGGAAACAAGGGTGGGGACAGCTTTGGGGAATTGGGGTCCTTTCTAATTTTAATTTTATTTTTTAAGCAATTGGGGTTAAGTGACTTGCCCAGGGTCACACAGCAACTAAGCATCTGAAGCCACATTTAAACTCAGGTCTTCTCACTCCAGGGGTGATGCTGTATCCACTGTGCCACGTAGCTGCTCCCTAGTTCTAAATTTTAAAGGTGCATTATATTCTAAATTCTGCTGATACATAAAAATGTTCATATATATCACAAAGAGCAAAAGTAAAGTACAGAGTATAGGATTGGAAGTAAAAGGATCTGGGTTCAAATCCTGACTTTGCAGCTTGCTACCTGTTTGACATCGAGCAATCCTTGATCTTGCTTCATCTTTGTTTTCTCATCTGTAAAATGAGGGGTTTGGATGAGAGGACTTCTAAAGTCTCTTGCATCTCTTGTTCAGTCGTTTGTTTGTTTGTTTGTTTTTCCAGTCATGTCTGACTCTGTGACCCCATTTGGGGTTTTCTTGGCAGAGATACTGGAGTGGTTTGCCATTTTCTTCTCCAGCTCATTTGACAGATGAGGAAACTGAGGTGAACAGGGTTCAGTGACTTGCCCAGGGTCACACAGCTAGCACGTATCAAAGGTTGGATTTGAACTCAGGAAGAGGAGTCTTTCTGACTCCAGACCCCGCCCTCTGTCCACTGTGCTGCCTAGCTGCCCCTTCCATGGCTAGGTCTAGGATTTTATTAAAAGAAAATGAAAAAAAATTAAAACAAGCACCCCCTAAAAATTTATAGTAAACATTGCAATGTAACCTTAGGCTTGTTATTTAATGTTGATAATATAGAAGAAGAATAATAACTGAGATTTCCAAACTGCTTTTCTTTTATATACGTTATTTCATTTGAGCTTCCCAGTACTGCTGAGAAGGGCATGACCGTTGTTTTTCACCGTGTTTTTCACATGAGGAAACAAAAGCTCAGAAAACTGAAATAACAGCAGCAGCCAGTATCTATATAGTGCTTAGGGCTTTCAAAGCACCTTAACAGATATTATCCTATTTGATCCTACAACAACTCTTGGAGGGAGGTGCTGTTATAATCTCCATTTTGCAGATAGGGAAACTGAGGCAGACAGGTTAAGTGAGTTGCTTATGGTCACTCAGCTAGTATGTGTCAGAATCAGGATTTGAACCTAGATCTTCCTGACTCCAGAATCAGCACTGGAACTTCTATGCAATGTAATCTCTTTAAGTGGTTTCATCTTAACAATATAGTGATAAAATCATCCTCTTTGTTACCTGACCCTTTTCCTGTATTTCCCTTTAATAGATTTACCTGAGCTTTATTTGCAGCTTTTATTGTGTGTCTTCATTTAGAAACTGCCTATTCATATCCTTTAACCACTTACCTATTGGAAAATGGCTTTTACTCTTATAAATTTGGGTCAGTTCCTTGTAGATAACTCTAAGGCTATCAGCAGACTTTTAACTGCCAAGTCTAATTATTTTTTCCCCCTCTGTGGGTTTTTTTTTCTTTTCCAGTCTCTTTAAAAAAATGGTTTTTTGAGGCAATCAGCGTTAAGTGACTTGCCCAGGCTAACAAAGCTAGTGAGTGTTATATGTCCAAAGCCAGATTTGAACTCAGGTCCTCCTAACTCCAGGGCCAGTGCTCCACTCACTGCACCACATAACTGCCCCTTCTCTGCAGTTTTTTAAACTAAGGGCCCCCCTTCGTTGCTGGACCCTGGCTCTTTCCTTTGCTTCTGTGAGCAGCACTCTCTCTTGGTTTTGCTCCTTCCTGTCTGAATTCTCCTTTTCAGTCTCCTTTGCTTGTTATTTAATATTGATATTATATAAGATATATATAATCCTTCCATCTTCTCACCCTGCCACCTCAGTGTAGACTTTTGCCAAGGCTCTGTCCTAGGCCATTTCTCTCTCGGTAATCTCATCAGCTCACATAGGTCCAACTATCATCTCTATGCAGATGCCATTAATTTCCAATTTGGGCCCTAATCCCTTGCCTGACCTCTAGTACCATATGACCAAATGCCCTCTGAACACCTTTACTTGGACATCAAAGATGCATCTAAAGCTCTACGTACACAAAATGGAGTTCATATTTTACCCCAAACCCATCCAGAATTCCCCATGCCCACTGATGGCACCTCCATCCTTCTAAGCACCCAGTGTCTTAGTCAGCTCTTCTCTATTTCTCCCAACCCCCATATCCAACCAAGTCTTACTGCTTCTACCTCCGCAGCTCTACTCCATCCATCTCTTCTCTCCTCTCATATAGCCTCTACTTTAGTTTAGGCTTTCATCATGTTTCACCTGAATTACTGCAAAAACCTCCTAATCAACCTCTTTATTCTGTTTCTAACCCTTGCCAATCCTTTTTCTTCCAGTCGTTTTTCAGTTGTGTCTTACTCTTTGTGACCCCATTTAGGGTTTTCTTGGTAAAGATACTGGAGTGTTTTGCCGTTTCCTTCTCCAGCTCGTTTTACAGATGGGGAAACTGAGGCAAACAGGGTTCAGTGACTTGCCCAGGTTCACACAGCTAGAAAGTGTCTGAGGCCAGATTTGAACTCAAGAAGATGAGTCTTCCTGACTCCAGGCCCGGCGCTCTGTACACTATGGCGCCACCTAGCTTTTCCTACTCACCTGCCAAATTGATATTCCAAAAGTGCCGTTCTAATCATACTCCTCCTGAGCTGGAGGAGCTTTTGTGGCTCCCTCTTTCCTCTAGGATAAGATACAGATTCCTCTGTTTAAATTGTAAAGTCCTTCCCATCTGGCTCCGGCCCACCTTTCTTGTTTCGTATCAACCTCCTTCACAAACTGCTTACACGCAATATTCCACCTCCTACCCCCTTGCCTTTGCCAGGTTGTACCTCATGCCTGGAATGCCCTCCTTTCTAACCTCTACCGTAAACAATCCCTAGCTTCCTTGACAGCTCAGCTCAACTTCACCTCCCGCATGAGTCCTATCCTAACCCCCCTTATTACTGTTGCCATTTGCTCTGGAAAATACTTGGCATCTTTTATATTTTATAATCACTTTTTCATTTTGTATTTACTCTTCTGTGTACATATTATCACACACACACATACCCCCCATCTCTTTTTGGTTAGTCAATAAACATCTTTTAAATACCTACAGTGTGCTAGGCACTGGGGATACAAAGGCCAAAAACAAAAACCCAACAGTCTCTGTTCTTCAAGAATAACTTATAAAGAACCATGTACCAACAGACTCCCAAATGGGGTCACGAGGAGCTGGACAGGACTGAAATGAGGGAACAACCAAACTACGTGCAAGATGAACTGGAGACGATCAGTGGAGAGAAGAAAGCAGTATGAAGGAGGATTGGGAAAGGCTTCCTGGAGAAGGCGGGTTTTTACGTGGGGCTTGCAAAAAGATGAGAAAAGCCAGAAAGCAGAGAGGAGGAAGCAGAGCACTCCAGGCAGGCCTTGTAGCCTCAGAACCTAGCACAGTGCCTCAAAATTCAATTGAATCAATGGCATTTATTAAACATCTGTTATACACCAGATGCTATACTAGGTGCAGAGAGAAAAAGATAAAAGCAAAATAGTCCCTGTCCTCAAAGAGCTTAAATTCTGTTGGGGGAAAACAATAAGGATACCACAAAATATATTTGTAATGAGTTCAAGCCAGGACCCAATGTGGGCCACGTTGTAGGGAGATCGTTTATTTCTTTATTTACCTATTTTAAGAGCTCAATTTTAAAATTCAATTTTGTTTTGTTTTCATTCCCAAATACTCTCCATCCCTCTTTTCTCCTTTCCTCTCCTCCCCCCGACAGTGAGAAGACAAGAAAAGCAAAATATAGGGATATATCTAGGAGGGAGAAGATCTGGAAGGCACCACTTCATGTCTCCAAGGGAGACTGCAATGTGCACCTTTGGGTGGAGCAGAAGGGCCATGTCTGGGTCCTCACTCTTGCACTCTCCTAGATTCCAAAGGGGTATTGGGCTATAATCCTACCTATCTATTACACACCAGCTATTGGAGGTCTAAGGATGTGATGTTCCCTTAGAAACTGGGGATAAAAGCCACCTTTTCTGGTCACTCTAAAGGGAAGAGTAACAGATTACTTGCAGTTAACTTAGCTCTCTCCTACCAAAAGCTTGTTATTCAAAGGCCAGTTACAGGTAGCAAGGAAACATATTTATCAAAGCAAACAGAAAAACAGTGAGACAAGAGATAGGGAAGTTATTAGGAATGTATGTCAGTAATAAGAGACACGAAAGTTAACAGTTTCTCTGACTCAGGAGCAAGCTAAAAAATCTCAGCTCCACAAAGGAGGGAATGATCTCACCAATCTCCCTGGAGAAATCTGCTCTTAACTGCCTCTAGGAATCAGGGGATGCTTTGGGGGGGCGGGGAGTGGGGAGGCATCTGTCCCCACACACCCTTGGCTCTGGGGCCATTCAAAAGCTCAAGCCCTCTCTCCTGCCCAATCTCTCTCGAGCTCTGTTTCTCTCTCTCCTCCAAAGACTCTTTCCCTCACAGTGTCAAGGGCACAAAGGTCCGTCTCTCAGCCCATTTGGAGTTATGTCTTCCTATATATATTCAAGCTCATATTGCTGTCCTTCATCAGACCTACTTGGGGAAGGACTGAGGCCTAGAGAGGTGACGTCCCTTCCTCAAGGTCACATAGGTTGTGAACTTCAGAGGTAAGGTTTTAACTCAGGTCCCCTGATTCCACAGATGGCCTTCTTCCCACTCTATCATGCTGCCTGCGTGTGGATGTGGAAAGTTGCAGGCAATGGCAGGGTGCAGCTGTTAGGCAGGCAAAGGGGACATAGATCCCTAAGATGCAGGTCCTTTCCCAAACAGTCCATTTTCTGTGACACCATGAAGACGAGCATCGTTATCCCAACTCCCACGGTCACGGATAAACTTCTAGTCTATATATCAAGGCTCTATTTCTGCCATCAAAGTTCTAGGGGTACCTTTGGGAGGTCAAGGGCTATCCTCATTCCGTCCTGTCGCCCCCTTCTGCCTTCCCCACTCTCTTGTCTTCAGTCTCTCCTGCTCTGATGCCTGCAAACATGTCCTAGTCTCCCCTACCTGGAACCTCTCATCCCCACCATGTTTCTATATCTTACGCTCCTCGAAAAGGCCGTCCCCTATTTTCCAAATGCATCTTTAAAAAAATTAAGCGCTCTATTAAAACTGAAATATGTACTGTTTTTGTTGTTGTTCAGTCACGTCTGACTCTCTGTACGCCATGTGGAGCTTTCTTGGAAAAGATGCTGTAGGGTTTGCCATTTCCTTTTCCAGCTCATTTTACAGATGAGGAAACTGAGGCAGCAGACAGGGTCAAGTGACTTGCCCAGGGTCACACAGCTAGTAAGTGTCTGAGGCCAGATTCTGAACTCAAGAACATGAGCTTTCCTGACTCCAGGCCCAGCTACCTATACAGGCCAGCTAGATGGCAAGGTGGATAGAGTGCTAGGACGTGGAATTAGGAAGACTCATTTTCTTGAGTTCAAATCTGCTCTCAGACACTTACTAGCTGTGTGACCCTGGGCAAGTCACTTAACTCTGCCTCAGTTTCATTATCTATAAAAAGAGCTGGAGAAGGAAACTAGTATCTTTGCCAAGAAAATCCCAGAAAGGGGTCATGAAGAATCAGACACCGGGCAGCTAGGTGGCACAGTGGATAGAGCACCAGCCCTGAAGTCAGGAGGACTTGAGTTCAAATCCAGCCTCAGACCAAACACTTGACACTACCTGTGTGACCCTGGGCAAGTCGCTTAATCCCAATTGCCTAAAAAAAAAAAGTCAGACACCACAAACAACAAAAAACCTTCCTTTATAGACATAGGAGACTATGGATCTGGAATCCTTCATATACTGCCAGACTTGGCTGGTATGTTAACTTTGTCGAACTGCTTTTTTTTCCCCTCTTTCTTCTTCTTTGTTACCAGAGATAGCTTGATTTTGGGCAGAAAAGCAGAAATAAAGTAACTATAAAAAGAAAAGACATCAATAATTTTTTTAAAAAATCTTTCCAGATTCCTTTATATTCCTCAGACTAGTTGAACTTAAATATGTTACAGAATTCTATTTCATTAGTGTAATAGGAAAAGATGTCATTACATGCTAGAAAAAAGAACATGGGATGGTCACATGGCAGAAGTGAAGGGTGACACGTAGGCAGCCTGTGTGTTCCACTGATACCCTTGTGGATGTCAAAAGAAAACCAGAAAACCTTCCAGCAATATGAGGGCACTCCCTGTGGCTAGACGATAGTCCCACAGCGTAGGCAGTCATGGATAAGCCACAACCTGCCTCATTGGAAAGAAGATACAAGTCAGTGAGATCAGAGATATTTGAGTATTTGAGGGTTCCATTAATGGACTCTAATCTATTTAATGATGTCCTTGTTGTTGAATAATTGGGTTTCTTTCAGTTTAGGGCAGAGTTTTGTTTGTTTTTCGTTTTGTATATGATTACATAGAATGTTGCTATGAAACTCTTGGAACGGAGAGTTCATTTTTCATTTTGTTTTTGTTTTTTGATAATATTTTCAGAACATCTTTCCAACAATGACTTATTGGGGTAAATGGAATGATTGCTTTTGAAACCTTTTCTAGGTAGCATCAGATTGCTCTGTATGAATTTTTTGAAAACGAAACCTGAGCATCCCCCAACCTCACCTTTGCTGTCTCTCAGAGAAGAATTAGAGATGTGTCCCATTAAACTGTAAGGTTCAGAAGTGTTCCGGGTCACCAACAGCCGCTGGAAAGCAGCAGGGAACAGAGAATGAACCGGAAAATGCATTTCAGTTGTGTGCATACAATGCTGACCCATCTGGAGCCACCAGCCCGTGAAATGTTCATCTCCTCCAGGCTGCCAGGACCCAGGCATCAGGATGCTCTTCACAGTGAAGACACCCAGCAAACCTCAGAAAGAATAATGGGGAAAATCTGCTCCTTGGGCTAGAGTGAGATGATGTCTGTAAAGCTCTTTGCAAACCTGAAAGCACTATTGAGATGGGGACTATCTCTATGACTATTTCTATAAAATGCAAAGAGCCTAGCAGAAGGGTAGGGCTCATGCACATATTGGAGGTAAAGTACTGTTAGGAGAGCTGAGGAGTAGTGAGGGGACGTGGAAAGAGTCCTGGATTTGGTGCCAATCAACCTACTATGTGCCTGGCACACAGTAGGTGCTCAATAAATGTTTATTGAATTGAAGTGGCTAGTATATATGTTGCCAGGTTCTGGGAGTACAAAGAGAAAAGAAATGGTCCTTACTCTCAAGGAGCTTGTATTCTATTAGGAAAGATAGAATGTACACCTGTAAATATATTTAAGGCCTGGATTCTTATTTCTTCTCTGCTACTTATTACTTACATGAATTTGAGCAAATTATACCCCTTTCTGGATCTTGAATTCTTCATTTGTAAGATGAAGGGACCCAGGTTAGGTGATCGCTGAGGTGACTCCTTGGTCCAAATCTTAGGGTCCTATAGATCAAAGAGGAAGGACAACAGGTCAGCCCAACTGGTAGGCTAGGAGCCCAAGGACCATCTTCCATCAATTAACAAATATTTTTAAGCATCTACTATGTGCCTGTCTCTATGCTAAGGAATGAAAAGAGGCAAAAGACAGTTCCTACCTTAATGGGGCTTACAATGTAATGAGACAGACAACATGCAAACAAATATATGCGAAGCAGACTATATACAGGATAAATAGGAAATTTTACATATATATATATATATATATATATATATATATATATATATATAGACACATATATACATATGTATGTATGTATGTATGTATAAACAGAGAAGAGACAGAGATCTCTTCAGTGTTTTTCAAACTTGGAGCTGCTTCAGACCCTGCAGTTGCTCCAGGCTCTTCTAGCTTCCAGCTTTTTTATTTTTTGCTTTTTGGTGAGGCAATTGGGGTTAAGTGACTTGCCCAGGGTCACACAGCTATTAAGTGTCAATCAAATGTCTGAGGCCGGATTTGAGCTCAGGTCATCCTGACTCCAAGGCCAGAGCTCTAGCTACTGTACCACATTAGCTGCCCCTGGCTTCCAGCTTTGAGACAGAAGATGGAAGAGGTCAACCCAACTTCAGGTGACTGAGAGAAAAGATTCTGGGATGGCATGAGAAAAGCTGGCAGTCTCCATCATGTCCCCAGCTTTCTATGCTACAGAATCTGGAGAACCTCCCCTTGGGGGAGACCTAGGACTCTGTCCCTTGGTTACCTCTGTGTTACTTTGCTCCCAATGGGAGAGCATCTTCACTCTGTATTGTCTGATATAGATTCATATACTCTCCTATGTACACTTTCTCTGATTTTTGTTTTTCTATTGAGTCAGATAAATGGGTTTCTTGGCTAAGGGCTCTATGTTCATTGTGGAACTGGTATTTGGTGGGAAAGGGTGTAAATCAGCCTTGGGTATAAATCTTGGAGTTCTGCTTCCTCTCAACAATGAAACGGGGATCAGAAGCTAGCTTGAACTTGATCATATCCCCTAGAATAGACTAACTATTTAAAGGAGCAACGGATGCAATCCTAACTTGGTACCCCCTCTTTTTGAGGAGAGCAGAATAGCCTCAGGTTTCAGCTTCCTGCTTCCCCTCCTGGTGGTAATTAAAGTCTCCCTTGGAGAAGGGCAGGCAGGCAGAGAAGAAGCTAGAGCCATCTATTCATCCTCCCTTTGAGCCACACAATGACATCCCAATGCTCCATGTGAGGGACGTGGCCCCCATCAGACGCGGCGATGCCTCACTACCTATGGGGCCTCCTCACAACAGTATAAATAGGAAATAATTAAAAGAGGGAGGGCACTGGAATTAAGAGGGTTTGGGGAAGGCTTCCTGTAGAAAAGAGAATTTTAGATGAGACTTAAAGGAAGCCAGGGAGTTTAGTAGTTAGGGCTGAGGAAGGACATAGGGACAGCCAGAGAAAATGCTTGGAGCTGACAGATGGAGTGTCTCGTTCATGGAACAGCCAGGAGGCTAATGTCACTGGATTGAGGAGTATCATGTGTCAGGGAATAAGCCAGAAGAAGACTGGAGAGGTAGGAGAGAGCTGTTATAAAAGGCATTGAATGCCACACAGAGCATTTTATATTTGATCCTAAAATAAGGAGCCAACAGAGTTTATTGGGTAGGGGGGTGACATGGTCTGAGCTGTGCTTTAGGAAAATCACTTTAGTGGCTATAAAGGATGATGGAATGGAGTGCATGATGGAACACTGAGGCAAGCAGACCCACCAGCGGGCTATTGCTGTAATCCAGGTGCAAGGTGAGGAGGCCCTGCACTAGAGGTGGCAGGGTCAGAGGAGAGGAGATGGCACGTTTGGGAGATGTCGCTAAGGTGAAATCAACAGGCAACAGATTAGTGTGAGAGATAGTGAAGAGTCCAGCATGAGTCCTAGGTTTGGAGCCTGAGGGACTGGGAAGAAAATGCTGCCCTCTCTACAGTAATAAAGAAGGTAGGAGTGGGAAAGGGCTTGGGTATAAATTAGTTCTGTTTTAGGCATACTGAGTTTAAGATGTCATCCAGTTCCATGTCTGAAAAGCAGCTGGAGATGTGAGATTGGAGATCAGCAGAGAGCTTGGAGCAGATTTTGAGGTAGATTTGAGAACCATCAGCATAGAGATGATAATTAAATTCATGGGAGGTGATAAGATTACCAAATGAAATAGCATATGGGGAGAAGAGAGGAGGGCCTAGAAAAAAACATTGAGGGACATCTGTAGTTAGAGGGTGTGATCTGGAAGAGGGTCCCGCAAAGGGGGCAGAAGGATCAGTCAGATACAGAAGGGGCACTGATTGATTGATTAACCTTTCTGATGGAGCCTTTGATGAAAGAGAAATACAACCAGAGGTTTCCAGTTAGTCCTCATATCTTCTCCCATCCATGTCATGGGGGTGGACTATGTTGAAGATAATTAGTAAGTAAGTAGGAAGGGCTACCCACTCTGCAGACTTTAAAACAAGAAACATCTGTTCTCTTTCTTTCTTCTTCCTCCTTTTGGACAGCAATAGCTCTCCTTTGGATTTTCTGTTGTAGCAAGAGTGGAAATAGGAGGAGAAATTCTCTCTCCTCCAGCAGCTATAGTGGCTACAAACACATGGTAGAGAAAGCATATTCTTGTCTAGATGTGTCTAAGACACAGAAACTCAATGCCCTAGTTCCTTCTTGTGTTTTGTATTTCTTTCCCTGAGTATAGGTAACCAAACAGAGATCCTGAGATGGAGTTCCTAGTCTTAATGGCAACCTCAAGAGCTTGAGAGGTTAGAACTCTTCAGTACCAGTTCGGTTGCCTAGCAAGAGGTGACCTCAGAAGCAACTTCATGAGGGGCAGCTAGGAGGCACAGTGGATAGAGCATCGGCTCTGGAGTCAGGAGGACCTGAGTTCAAATGTGACCTCAGACACTTGACACTTACTAGCTGTGTGACCCTGGGCAAGTCACTTAACCCTGCTTGCCTCGCCAAAAGAAAAGAATAGACCAAATATACAAAGTTCTGTACTGGAGAAGCAACTTCATGGAGAAGATGGCTAACAGTTATGTACCTTAAGTATATTTTTCAGACAGTGCAAAACACAGGTGAAAGTGAAATACCTGGTCAGTAATCCCACAAAGCATATCATGTTTTTATGTTGTAAGTATTAGTCTTCTGTGAGAGTATAATTAAGATGATAGATTATTATATAATTTTAAAGTATTTATAAATACATGTTATTAGTATTTTGAGGTTTAGATATTGCTTTTGTGGTTGAAGAAATAAATAGGTCCCATACCTGATTCACTTTGTTCATTTCTACAATGGAAATTTTGGATCCCTTTTAGATAGACTGCAAACAGGAGCCAAACCTAAGTTTGGCTAAATCTCCTTGATTATTTCCAGAGTTCTGAGAGTTCCAAGGAGCCTTACTTCTTTATAGGTCTAGTCTCCTCAGAACTAAACCTGGTCTGTGTGGATGAAGAACTGGGGCCCCTTGGTAGAAAAAGGATGTCCTTGCTCCCTTGGCAGCAGGTCTTTACAATATACATCGGAAGCACAGAGCCTGTCAGATGGCAAACCTCTTTCTTATAAATATTGATCTCAAAAAATCTTGAATAATTCAGCCAGCAAACTATATGGGATCCCAGACCATTATCAAAGTGAACTCTGATCTCCTAGAGACAACACTGATCCAGAAAATCTTAAGAAGAACATTTTTAACAGATGTTCCTATCCAAAACACTCCAAAGTTCCAACGACAAGGGAAATTTTTGGTTTTGTATTCCGAACTAAATAACCATCAACAAAGTTAAAAACATTAAAAAATATTTGAACCTATTTGGAAAACTAGATAGCAGATTAACATAAAGCAGAGTTAAGTCAAATTAACATTATATAGTACGAGGAATGATGAATTATGTTGAATACAAAAAATATGGAAAGTCTAGTAGGAAATTATGCAGAGTGAAGAAAGCAAAACCCAAAGAGTGATATACAAGCTAAATATGACAATATAATATAAAAAATAATGTCAAATAACAAACTCGTTATAAATATACTGGATAATGTTGATGATATTCTGTTAGTATCAATATACAAGATGGTGACAAAAATAAAATTCATCAATTTTAAAAGGCTTATGGGAATTCACAGATACTAGTATATCTTTGGTAGACAGGTGGATTCATCCAGTCATTCTGGAAAACAATTTAGAATTACAACTGAATTGATGAAAAAGCATTTAATTAGTGCCTGCTATGTTCCTGGCACTGGGTATATAAATACTAAAAGTGAGACAATCCCTGTCCTCAAAAAGTTTATATTATAATAGGGGCAAGTAACACCTATAGGGAAATGGTGGCTTGGGAAGGGATTATGTTGGGAGTTACCAGGACAGTGAGTTGATCCATTGGGCAGTCAATTAACATTCCCTTTCCAAGAATATTGTTAGTATGTCCCAGAGCAAAAGGGTGGAGGGAGTGATAGGTGTGGGGCTCAATAAATGTAGCAGGAGCAAATCTGTACTCAGTCAAGATGATTCTAAGGCTTAGTAGATTAATTTCCCCAGGGAATATGGATTTAGATCTTGGTACTCAGGGTTCTTGCCCAGGAGGGAAGAATAGGGGCGGTGGGAGTAATAGGGCAGATGACAAAATAATGTGGGCACATGGCTGAATTGGATATGAAGCATGAATTATGTGCCAAGAATCACTAAACTCTTCCTACCCCTTCTTACCCTTTGCCCCAGCTATGCCACTACTAGGCACGTTACCTAAGAGAGAAAGATTGAATACATATCAAAATAGCAGTAATGTTTGAGGGAGCAATAAACTAGACATAGTGAAGGAAGGTGGCCTAGCAGTACCAGATTTCAAACTATGTGACAAAGTGGTAATTATCAAAATAATCTGGTACTGGCTAAGAAATAGAACGGTGGATCAGTGAAATAGATTTAGGTATGCAAAACACAGTAGTAAATGACCAAGTAATCTAGGGTTGATAAACTCAAAGATCCAGGCTTTTGGACCATGAACTCAATATTTGACAAAAATTGCTGGAAAAACTGGAAAGTATTTTGGCAGAGACTAGGTATAGGCCAACATCTCACACTGTATACCAAGATAAGGTCAAAATGGTACATGATTTACATAAAGGGTGATAGATAGCATAAGCAAATTAAGGGAGCATGGAAAATTTTACTTATAAGATCTATGGATAAGGGAAAAACATGAGCAAACAAGCTAGAGAGGATGACAGGATGTAAAATGGTTGGTTTTGATTACAATAAATTAGAAAGGCTTTACAAAAAAGCAATGCAGCAAAGATTAGAAGGAAAGTGGGAAATTGGGGAAAATTTTTATAGCAAGTTTCCCTGATATAGGTTTCATTTCTCAAATATATAGAAAAATGAACCAAATGGGTAAGAAAACAAGTTATTCCCCAATTGATAAATGGTCAAAGGATATGAACAGGCAGTTTTCAGAAGAAGAAATCAAAGCTGATGCTCTAAATCACTATTGTTTAGAGAAATGCAAATTAAAACAACTCTAAGGTACCACCTCACACCTATCAGATTAGCTAATATGACAGAAAAGGAAAATGACAAATGTTAGAGGGGACATTGGAATATCCAGACACTGATGCATTGTTGGTGGAGTTGTGAATTGATCTAACCATTCTGGAGAGCGATTTGGAACAATGCCCAAAGGACAATCAAACTGTACATATCCTTTGATCCAGCAATACCACTACTAGGCCTATATCCCAAAGATATCAAAAGAAAAGGAAAGGGATCTATTTGTACAAAAATATTTATAGCAGCTCTTTTTGTGGTGGCAAAGAATTGGAAATTGACAGGATGCCCATCAATGGGAGAATGAATGGCTGAGCAAGTTGTGGTATATGAATGTAATGGAATACTGTTGTGTTATAAGAAATGATGAGCTATATACCCTCAGAAAAACCTGGACTTACATGAACTGATGCAAAGTGAAATGAGTACAGGAGAACATTATACATAGTAACAGCTATATTCTAAGATGGTCAGCTGTGAATGACTTGGCTCTTCTCAGCAATAATACAGTGATCCAAGACAATTCTGAAGGACTTATGGTGAAAAATGCTATCCATCCCCAAAGAAAGAACTGCTGGAGTCTGACTACAAATCAAAGTATACTTTTTAAATATTCTTTATTTTTCTTGGGTTTTTATTTTGGTCAATATTTTCTTTTACAACGTAACTAATATGGAAATATGTTTTGCATGACTATACTTTCTTGCCTTCTCCATGAGGGGGGTGGGGAGGGACTAAAAAATTGGAACTCAACTTTTAAAATGAATGTTGAAAATCATTTTTACATGTAATTGGGAGAAAATAAAATACCAAATAATAAAAAAAAAGAAATGACAAGAGGGATGGTTTCAGAAAAAACTGGTAATCTCATGCAACTGCGAAATAAGATATAAGGCAATGGGATATAGAAATCTATCCTGCCCTACAGGAAAATGGAAGGGGAAGGGGATAAAAGAAGGGGGGGGTGATAGAAGGGAGAGCAGATTAGGGGAAAGGGTATTCAGAATGCACGCTCTCTTGGGGTGGGAGGAGAGGTGAGATGGGGAGAAAATTTTCAGCAATATTGTATGATGATCAACTGTGAATGACTTAGCTATTCTGATCAATACAATAATCTGAGACAATTTCAAAGGAGTCATGCTGAAAAATGATATTCACTTCCAGAGAATGAACTGATGGAGTCTGAATGCAGATTGAAGCATAATTTTTTTTAACATTCTTTATTTTTCTTGCTTGTTTTTGTAAAATGGCTAATACAAAGGTATGTTTTATATGATTTCATGTTTATAATTGATGTTACATCTCTTGCCTTCACAATGGGTGGGAGAGAGTAGGAGGGAAGGAGAGAATTCGGAGCTCAAAATTTTTAAAAAATGAATGTTCAACATAAATAAATAACTTTTTAAAATAATAACTTTTAAAAAAGAATTTTAAAAAGAATGTTGAACATATTGTAATATATGAATGTAATGGAAGATTGTTGTGCTATAAAAATGACTAAAGTGAGAAATAAAGAATAAGATGGAAAGATTTACATGAAGTGATGCAGAATCAAGTAGGCGGAATAAAGAGAACATTGTACACAATAACTGGGATGATGTAGATAAAAACAACTACAAAGGTAATGACCAGTCTTGGTTCTAGACAACTGGTAATGAAATATGCATCCTATCTCTCAGCAATGAAGTGGTGGTGGACCATAAGGGAAAAATGTGGCATAGAGTATCAGATGAGGTTGCTGTGATGATTTGTTTTGATCAAGTATTTTTCTTTTTTACAAAGAAGAGTTCTAGCTTAGAGGAAGGCTTTGGAAAATCAAAGAAACAAATATACATACACACAAAAATGGAATTCATGCCCAAGGTTTTTATTTCTTTTATCAATCTGAAAAGAGCAGAAGAGCATTTTTGTGTGTGTAATTCTTTGCAAACACTTTTTATACTGTTTTGCTTAATGGTTTAGAATAGAGAGGTTAGTTTTGTTTTCTCTGTCTTATGATTGATTTTTTTATGGTAGTTCATGATTCTTTTTCTATTGTTCTTGCTCATAATTTTGCTCATTCTGTGTTTTTAGCGCTTATTAATTTATTTGAAATGAATGTAATTCTTATAAAGTTAAAACAAAATTGATCAATGAAAAGCTAATTGTATGTGAAATTTTAAATTGCTATTATGTTTTGTTTTTAAGAAAAACATGTATACCGACAGTCACAAGGAAATAACAAAAATATCTTCGTTTTTCCCTATCCTCTTCTGAATTACTTTTAAATACAACTTTTTTTAATTTGCTTTTTGATGAGGCAATGGGGGTTAAGTGACTTGCCCAGGGTCACACAGTTAGTAAGTGTCAAGCATCTGAGGTCACATTTGAATTCAGGTCCTCCTGACTCCAAGACCAGCACTCTATCACTGCGCCACCTAGCTTCCCCTTAAAATACAACTTTTTACTAGATGACGGTCAGATAAAAAGGTAATAGAGATGTTAGCTAAAGGAGCTGTTGGGGGTGGGGAGGGAAGCTCTTCACAAAGGACTCCAGCTCCTCATACTCATCAGACTGGCAAAAGTGACAAAAGAGGAAAATGCAAATTATAGAGGTGCTACAAGAAAACAGGCACACTTATGCATTGTTAGTGGAGTTGTGAGCTGGTCACAAATGTATTTAGCATTAGTCTGGAGAGTGTACATGCCAAGAGGTCATAAGTCAAAAGGCATATATGTACGAAACATGTTCAGGGTGCTCATGTGGAGGAACACCTAGGGCAAACATGTGGCCACAGCATCGTGAGGAGGGGTGACTCCTGTCTTTGTTGTTGCAGGGATTCAGGGCCCCTAATATCTTTTCACTGTTACCAATGACTTGGTTTCTATTCTCTGACAAATACTATTCTCCTGGTTGCTACTGGATAGCTCCCTCCTGGAGATATCCCTGCTTGGCTCTGGTCTCTATAGCCTCCAGGTTCTAGATCAGCAGAAATTCTTGGCTAGGTTATTGACAATGCATTTTTAGAAAGAGCAGAAACCCTTGTCTGGGATTTGTACTCCAAGCAGGATGCTGAGCAGGTACCATGTGTATTGTCATCTTTTGCCAAGGCATAGGATATGTCAGGAAATTTTCCCTCTCTAGACAACCTAGCACCTAGAACTTTCAAACTTACATTACCTGTGAGTTAACTTCTAACATTGGTAAGGCTCTAGATAGTCTCCCCCTTCCCCCTTTTCTCCTAGAAGACTGGGTTTAGTAACATGCTGTCCAGAGAGTTCAGAATACCCATCTCTATCCCTCACCCCCTTTATGCAGAAGGTTAGCGTTTGGGAAGCGTTGCCCTTGAATTCCTCCCTTAGGCTTTGTGTGTGAACTCACGTGTCACCTGGCCATGTGCTTCTGCAGCAAGTCACTGTTACAGATTCTGAATGCGTGTGAAGATATATCCTACCTTGCTGCAACTGGAGGAGTCACAAGGGAAAAGGTAAAAAGAAGTCTTTCAGAGCTAAAAGCAGGGGTAGCTATGTGGTGCAGTGGATAGAGCTCTGGCATTGGAGTCAGGAGGACCTGTGTTCAAATACAGCCTCAGACATTTGACTTTTACTAGCCTGTGACCCTAGGCAAGTCACTTAACCCCACTTGCCTCACCAAAAAAAAAAAAAGTTAAAAGCACACAGCCAAGCAAGTCCAGCCTGCCTTTAAAGGCTACAAGGGGTATAACTGAGCCTCTGCTAACCAGTCACTGGGAATTCCCTGGGTCCTGTCTGTCACCTCTATTCATTTTTTAATTAATTGATTTTGATTTATCAAAAATCACTTCCATAACCTTTTTGAGTTTTAAATTTTTCTTCCCCTCCCTCCCCAAGATGACATGCAGTCTGATATAGGCTATACATATACATTCCTATTGAACATATTTTCACATTAGTGAAGTTGTAAGGAAGAGTTAGAACCAATAGGAGGAACCATCAGAAAGAGGAAACAAAACAAGACAGAAGAAAAAAAAATAGCAAATAGTATGCTTTGATCTTCATTCAAACGCCATAGTTCTTTCTTTGGATGTGGATAGCATTTTCCATCATGAAGCCTTTGGAGATGTCTTAGAACTTTGTATTGCTGGGAAGGGTTAAGTTTATCAATATTACTCATCACAGAACATGGCTGTTACTGTGTACAATGTTCTCCTGGTTCTGCTCACTTCACTCAGCATCAGACCATACAAGTCTTTCCAGGTTTTTCTGAAGTCTGCCTGTTAATCATTTCTTATAGCACAATAGTATTCCATTACATTCATATACTACAACTTGTTCAGCCATTCCTCTATTGATGGGCATCCCCTCAATTTCCAATTCTTTGCCACCACAGAAAGAACTGCTATAAATATTTTTGACCACGTGGGTCCTTTTCCCATTTGTATGATCTTTTTGGGATACAGCCGTAGAAGTGCTAGTGCTGGGTCAAAGGACATGTACATTTTTATAGCCCTTTGGGCATAGTTCCAAATTGTTCTCCAAAATGGTTGAATCATTTCACAACTCCACCAACAATTCATTAATGTTCCAATTTTCCCACATCCTCTCCAACATTCATCATTTTCCTGTTTTGTCATGTTGGCCAATCTGATAGGTGTTATGTGGTACCTCGGAGTTATTTTGATTTGCATTTCTCTAAACAATAATGATTTAGAGCATTTTTTCTTATGACTATAAATGGCTTTAATTTCTTCCTCTGAGAACTGTCTGTTCATATCCTTTGACCATTTATCAACTGGGGAATTGTGTTCTTATAAATTTGTCTTAATTCTCTATATATTTTAGAAATGAGGCCCTTATCAGAGACAGTGGTTATAAGAATTCTTTCCCAGTTTTCTACTTTCCTTCTAATCTTGGTTGCATTGACTTTATTTGTGCAAAAACTTTTCAATTTAATGTAATCAGAGTTATCCATTTTGCATTTCGTAATGTTCTCTCTCTCCTGTTTGGTCATGAATTCTTCTGTTCTCCATAAATCTGACAGGTAAACTATTCCTTGCTCTCCTAGTTTGCTTACAGTATCAGCCTTTATATCTAAATCCTGTACCCATTTTGACTTTATTTTTGTATATGATGTGTCACCTCTATTTAAAGGCCAATGCCCTATAATCTCATCAGGTTGTACAAGGAAAGTCTTTAATTTTAACAAACTAATAATGGCTCACACCCAGTCATGTTCTTACCACTTTGATCAGGGACTCCCCCTAATATGCCTGCTTTTGTAGAAGATAATATGTATAGGGGGCAGCTAGGTGGTACAGTGCATAGGGCACCAGCCCTCGGGGTCAGGAAGACCTGAGTTCAAAAATGGCCTCAGATGCTTCCTTACTGTGTGACCCTGGGTAATTCACTTCACCCTATTTGCCTCTGTTCCTCATCTGTCAAATGAGCTAGAGAAGGAAATGGCAGACCACTTTAGTATCTTTGCCAAGTAAACCCTAAATAGGGTCACAAAAAGTTCTCTCCTCTATCCTAGTGAACCACTATCTGCTTGATATGGATTTTCCTTCCAGTGGTGTGAACTGCAATTCATCCATGCATACCAGTCCTGGGAAACTCTTGGAGGTCCAAATCTTCCTTTTAAAATATGACACAGAGAATCCACCAAAGGAGCTGGGGGCTCTTCGCTTATTTTCCATCAAATTTTATGGCTACATGGAAGCACAGGGGCTATCTGTCCAGTTTTTCTTGTTGTAGGTACAAGACTGGATTGATTTTTAAAAAAATTTATTGTAAAGTTAATGATTATTACCATATTCAAACACTTCAATAAAATCAAACAGTAGAGAGGATTGTACAAGAAAAATGTGGATTTGTGTTACATAATTTTAAAAAGAAATATATGTTAAGTATGATAAAGTGGTAACAAATTGTTCTCTTTCTGTTCCTTCTGCACTTCTTTTTTATATGCATTTTAAAAAACAATTTTAATGATGTTCTTTTTTCCTATCTGTCACTACACCCCCCACCTTCACAAGTAGAATTCCCTCCCTTGAAACAAAATGTAGAGTCAAGCAAAGTGAATCTGGTAGTCACAACTTCTAAGGGGGGAGGGAGGGTTTCTAAATCAGGGCTCCATGAACTTTTTCTTAAACATTTTGATAACTGTTATTTTGATATAATTGGTTGTCTTTGTGATCCTGCATACTTTATGTTATTCATTGAAAACATTATTCTAAGAAGAGATCCATAGGTCTCACCAGACTGCCAAGACACACACAAAAAAAGATTAGGAATGAACCCCAACTCCGGGCCAGCACCTCTTTGCAAAGAAGTAGAAGACAGTGTGTTTCATCATTTATTTTGATGTCATAATTGGTCCCCAGATTTTTCCCCCACCATATATTTGTCTAATAACATCCTTATTCCCATAAAAGCCCTATTATACCATCGGTTTCCCATTGCAAGGAGTGAACTCACACCTTCAGTGATCTATCCCTTCAATTTTGAGATCTATTAAAAAGCAAACTCAAAAAAACAAAAAGAAAAACCAAACTCAGGTTCTAATTGGAAGTCTTTGAAAGAGTTTCCCGCACAGGTTAATGGAGTTTCTATTTTTATTTCATGTAAACTCTTCCTCACCTTTAGTCTGGATGGTATTGTGCGTCCTCTGTTCTCAAAGAGGACCAATGACATCACGAGGGTGATGTTTTGACTTGCTCTTGAAATGGATTTGAGTGAGGTAGAGCTTCGTGGTATGAATGAGTGTGGAAAAACCCTTAAACTGGGGACTAGGAGACCTGGACTCTAGTCCTAGCTCTGTGACTAACTAGTGGTAAAATTCCAGGGTTCTCTTCAATGCAGAGATCTGCAGCACAAGGAAAATGATATTTGAATGGAAATGATTCAGTGATTCCACAGCTTGGACTTTTGCCTCTAGCTGCAGATTGGCTCCTTAAAAGGGACATAGACTTTAGAGTGGAGGATAATTTAAGAGATCATTCAATGCAAGAGTTCCTTAACCTTTTGTGTGCCAAGACCACTTTGGGCAGCAGGCTGGTGAAGTCTACTGACCCCTTCCCATAATCATGTTTTCAAATGCATTCGATAAAATCAATCAGATTACAAGGAAACCAGTTATATTGAAATAATTATCAAAATATTTTAGAAACAACTTCAAAGACCCCAGGTTAAGATAACCCAACTCTCTTATTTCTTTTTTTTTTTAATTTCATTTTTATGGCTATCCTTTATTGTTATATCACCTTTACCTCTGAGTATATATCCCTACTTATCTCCTATGAAGAGAGCTATTGAAACAAAAAAGAAAAAGGGAAAGGGGGAGAGCAGTTCAACAAAAACAAACAACACATCAGCCATGTCTGATAGCATGCGAATGTTCCAACCCCATAGTCCCCAACCTCTGAAAAAGCTTCCCTTTTTTGCCTTTTGAATTTTTTTCAATTTCATTTTATTTTTTCCCCATTTTTGCCCTTTGAGGGCACACTTTCTCAACCTATTCCAGAGCCAAATTTGGTTAATATAATTAGACAGCATTCTGGGGACTGCTCTTCTTATCTCCATTGTTGCCTGCAAGCATTGCACATAATATTTTCCTGGATGAGCTCCCTCCGGGTGACGTGAATGAATGAGATGAAAAACATTCAGGAAGCACTTTCCATGTGCCAGAAGCTGGGGGCACAGATACAATAAGACAGCAAGACAATTCCTGGCCTCAAGTAGCTTACATTTCTTTAGGTAGATAGTACACCTAGAGGAATGTTGACCACCCATGGCTGTTTTGTTTTGGAAAGGCACAGGGATGGTGAGGGGGATGGTCAGCTCAAACAAGTCTTCCCACACATCATTGAATTGTTCATATTTATAATTTCTTACGATGCAGTAAAATTCCATTATATTTCTGTATCACAATTTGTTTAGCCATAGCCTGATAGATAGGCACCTACTTTGCTTCTAGTTCTTTGTTAACACAAAACATGTTGGTGATTAATATTTTTAGTGTCTTTAACTCCCCTGTGTGGGTATATGCCAACCCCTTCACTTCATTGAGGAGGAAACTGAGGCACGGACAAGGGGAATTACTAGCTCAAGGCCCCACAGGGCATTGGTGACTGAGATAAGAGTGAGTCGAAGAGCTCAGAAGGCTCTTCGAAGTAATCTAGGCTAACGGCCTCATTTTATAGAGGAGGACGGTGGCACACAGAGAGGTCATGTCACTTACCTAGGGTCACACTGAGGCTACATTTGATTTCAGGTTTTCTAATTCCAAGCTCCTTATTCTGGGAATTCTTTCTCCATACCCTTTTGCCTTCTTCTTTTTTTTTTTTTTGATGAGCAATTGGAGTCAAGTAACTTGCCCAGGGTCACACAGCTAGTAAGTGTCAAGTGTCTGAGGCCACATTTGAACTCAGGTCCTCCTGACTCCAAGGCTGGAGCTCTATCCACTGCACCACCTAGCTGCCCTTCTCCACACCCTTTTGGTCTAGGTCTTTGTTGATGGGCGCTTAAAAACAGCTTCAATGACATCTTTTGTTCTTATTACATCACCTACATTTCCCAATGTACTGCTCCTCCCTTCCCTTCCCTGTAATTCCCAATGTATCCCTTCCCAGATTCCTGTTTCCAATTCCAAAGAGCCGTCCCTTATAACAAAGAATAAAAAAGAGTTGGAGGAAACCAGTTCAGGAAAGCTAACCAACATATGAAAAGGTCTGACTTTATATACCATATTCCACACCAACAATTTCCCTACCTAGGAAAAGAAGGTACCTATCCCCTATTTGGGGATAAGCTTGGTCATTATAATTTGCTGGCCACTTATAGTTAAGCTCAGAGAGGTGGGGTCCTGGTAAGGGAAGGGTTTTCCTTGAGAACTGTTGGACTTTATTCTCACTAGCTAAGGAGAAACCTATCCAGAATGCTCCCTCTCTACCGGGCAATCAATGGTGAGTCCTATCAGGATCTTGATGGACGTGGGGCTAAGCATGTTGCAATAGCTCCCGCTGAAACCCACTTTTCTTGTTATCCCCCACACTGGAATATAAGCTTCTTGAAAACAGGAACTGGTTTTTTTGTGCCTGTGTCCTCAGCACGTAGTAAGTGACACACAGTAGGTCCTTAATAAATAGTTGTTCATTGATGGCCCTCTTTTCCTCCTTATTCTCCAACTTATGTGGTTTCAAAGATAGTCTAACAGAGCCTGACTGAGAATTCACAGTCAGAGAATCTCAGGGGCCATTTACTTTTACCCTTATTTTGAATAAGAATCCCCTCTGTAACCAATGGATAGAAGTCTAACTGTTTAACAACCAGCTTGGGGGTGGGGTAGGGGACTGTGTGTAGGACACAGTTAAGTTTAATCAGCATTGTTAACATTTTCTCCTTCACTTTCTTAAATCTAGACAATCAACAAAATAATAAATCACGTCCAGATTTGTAGCCTTTGCCAATTTCCCAAGGTGTTGAGAGCCACATCAAAAATTTAATGATCAACCCTAGGCAGCTGGCCCAAGCTGACTTCTGCAAACCCCTGACAATGGTTGCCACACGTCACCATGCATCACGATGCAGGGTGGGGGGTTGCTTGAAGATAACTGATGATGATATCTAATGTCTGGAAGATATCTAATCAAAAGGTAATTGAAATAACAGGCAAGTTTGGCCTCAGAGTGTGAAATGAAGCAGGGCAGAGACTAATAGAGTTTTGTCAAGATAGCTCACTGGTCACAGCAAACACTTTCAACAACTCCAAAGGTGACTATATACATCGACATCACCAGATGGTCAATATAGGCATCAGATTAATTGTATTTTTGCAGTCAAAGGAGGAGAAGCTCTCCACAGTCAGTTAAAACAAGACCTAGAGATGACTATGGCTTGGATCATGAGCTTCTTATTGCAAAACTCATATTTAAGTTGAAGAAAGTAGGGAAAATCATCAGTCCATATAGGTATGACCTAAATAACATACCTTATGAACATGAAGCAGAAATGATGAATAGATTTAAGGGATCAGATCTGGTAGATAAGAGTGCCTGAAAAAACTGTGGACAGAGAGGTTCACAATATTGTTCAGGAGGCAGCAACAAAAAACATCCCAAAGAAAAAAAAGAGTGAAAAAGCAAAATGGCTGTCTAAAGAGGTTTTACAAATAGCTGAGGAAAGTAAAAGGTAAAGGAGAAGGGAAAAGATATACCCAACTGAATGTGGAATTCCTGAGAAGAGCAAGGAGAGATAAGATTTTCTTAAATGAGCAATGCAAAGAAATAGAAGAAAACAATAGAATGGGAAAGAGGACATCTCTTCAAGAAAATTAATGATATCAAGGGAATGTTTTGTGAAAAAATGGGTATGATAAAACATAAAAATGACTTGGACTTAAGAGAAGAAGAATTAAGAAGAGGTGGACAAGAATGCACAGAGGAACTGTACGAGAAAGATCTTAACATCACTGATAACCATGATGGTGTGGTTACTGATCTAGAGCCAGACATTGGAAAATGAAGTCAAGTGGGCCTTAGGAAACATTGCTAATAATAAGGCTAGTGGAAACGATGGAATTCCAGCTGAGCTATTTAAAATCCTAAAAGATGATGCTGTTAAAATGCTGTACTCGATGTGCCAGCAAATCAACAGTGGCCGGGGGATTGGAAAAGATCAGTTTACATCCTGCTTCTAAAGAAGGGTAATGCCAAAGAACACTCAAATTGCTGAACAATTGTACTCATTTCCCATGCCAGCAAGGTTATGCTTAAGATTCTGCAAGCTAGGCTTCAGCAATGTGTGAGCCATGAATTAGCAGAAGAGCAGGCTGGTTTTTGAAGAAGCAGAGGAACTATGGACCAAATTGCCAACATTCACTGGATTGTGGAGAAAGCAAGAGAGTTGCAGAAAAACACCTACTTCTGTTTCATTGGCTATACTAAAGCCTTGACTGGGTGGATCACAACAAAATATGGCAAGTCCTCAAAGAGATGGGAGTACCACATCATCTTGCCTGTCTCCTGAGGAATCTGTATGTGGACCAAGAAGCAACAATTAGAACCGAACATAGAATAACTGATTGGAAAAGGAGTTCAAGGTGGCTATGTATTGTCGTCTTATTTATTTAACTTATATGCAAGTACATCATACAAAATGCTAGGGTGGGTGAACCAAAAGCCTGAATTAAGATTGCCAGGAGAAATATTAACAATCTTAGATGCAGACAACACCACTCTGATGGCAGAAAGTGAAGAGGAATTAAGAAGTCTCTTGATGAGGGCGAAAGAAGAGAATGTATAAGCTGGCTTGAAACTTAACGAAAAACTGAGATCTTGGCAACTGGTCCCATCACTTCCTGGCAAACAGAGGCAGAAGAAATGGAAGCAGTGTCAGATTTTAAATTCTTGGTCTCCAAGATCACTGAGGATGGTGACTGCAGCCATAAAATTAAAAGACACTTGCTCCTTGGAAGGAAAACTATGGCAAATTTGGACAGCTACTAAAAAGCAGAGACATCACCTTGCTGACAAAGTTCTGTGTAGTCAAAGCTAGGGTTTTTCTAGTAGCAATGTATGGCTGTGAGAGTTGGACTATAAGGAAAGCTGCATGCTACAGAACAAACACTTTCAGATTGTGGTGCTGGAGAAGACTTTTTTTTTTTAAAAATTATTTATTTTTAGTTTTCAACATTCACTTCCACAAGATTTTGAGTTCCAAATTTTCTCCCCATCTTGTCCCTCCCCCACCCCAAGATGGCATGCGTTCTGAATATCCCTTCCCCTAATCTGCCCTCCCTTCTATCTCCAACCTCCCTTCAATTTTCCTTTAGGGCAGGATAGATTTCTATACCTCATTGCCTGTATAACTTATTCTGGAGAAGACTTTTGGGAGTCCTTGGACAGCAAGGAGATCAAATCAGTCAATACTTAAAGAAATTAATTCAGGCTGTTCACTGGAAGGTCAAATACTGAAGCTGAAGCTTAAATACTTTGGCTACATAATGAGAAGACAAGACTTACTGGAAAAGACCCTGATGTTGGGAAGGCTTGGAGATAAAAGGAAAAGGGGATGGCAGAGAATGAGATGGACAGATAGTGTCATGGAAACAATGACCATGAACTTGGACAGACTTTGGGTGATAGTGGAGGATAGAAGGGCTTGTCATACTGTGGTCCATGGGGGTCACCAAGGGTAGGATGTGACTGAGCAACAACAATGATGAATCCTGGGGCGTCTGGTGGCAGCCCATTCCACTTTGGGGAGCTCTGTCAGAAAGGTTTTCTTACACACAAACAGAATCCTGTCGCTGGCTTCAATGCATTGCTCTTGGTTCTACTCTCTGGGACACTCATTGGTCCAGAGTTCACTCGACAGAATGGACTAAGTCCACATGGGAAAACCTTTGGATTTGGAGTCAGAGGTTCTGGAATCAAAATCCCACTTGTCATTTACTAGGTAAGTGGCTTTGGACAAGTCACTTTAACCTCATAGGCCTCAGTTTTTTCATCTGTAAAATGAGGGGCTTAGCCTCTTTTAGCTCTAAATCTATGATTCTGAGTGTAGAAAAAAAAAAAAGAGGGCTTCTACCCAAGGTTAGAAGACCTAAGTTCTTCTCCTAGATCTGCTCCTTAATGTATGATCTCAAACTTTCTGGACTTCAATCTCCTTAAGTGCAGTGTGGTTAATAATACTTGCATTACCTATATTTCTGTGGGGATTAAAGAAAGCCACATATAACAAGGGGCTTGGTGCTAGACAAAGGTAAGATGTGAGGATAAACCTAGATCAGGGACCAAGGGCCTTGACTATTACGGATCTCAGCATGGGACCTATTGGAGAGAGGGCTGGCTGCATCTGAAGTCGGAAAGTGACAGACACAGCAGCTGGAAGGCCAGGGGCAAGGCTGTGGACCCTCTGAGCCTGTCTCCTCATCTGGAAAAGGAGGAGCAGAGAACCTGCAGCAACTAGCTCACAGGTCTGTTGTAAACAATAAAATGTACAGAGATGTCATTATACATTATTATTCTTAATGGGAAATCAGGCCCAGAGAAGGAATGTGACTTTCCCAAGGTCACAGGGCAGAGCTGAGATTTGAAACAGGGGGCCTCTGAGGCTCCTTCCAACTCTGGATCTGTGACTGTAGGACCAATCAGTACCCTACTACCGGATCCAGTGAGCTTTCCATCAAGACCTTCATACTCTCCATCACTATCCCACTGAAGGAAAAGGCCTGGGGTGGAGACTGCACACGCCCCCAGTATAACAGTCAGTGAAAGGGCACGTCCAGCGCTTCTAGTCTCTGCTCCTCCCCCCAGTCTCCCTTCCTCTGATGCCCTCCCCCCAACCAGTTCCCTGCTCCTCCTCCTTCCTCAGTCCCTGCTCCTTTCCCTCCCCCGGTTCCTTGCTCCTCCCCTGATCCCTGCTCCTCCCTGGTCCTTACTAGGAGCTCGGTTCAGGCCAGCTGAGACAGCCGCAGCTCTTGCATCACCCGGCCCGCCCCTCTGCAGCCCTCTGCCAGTCCCCGCCCAGCCTTCCTTGCGGGTGTTTATCCTCTGCGGAATGTGGGCAGTCCGAGGGTTCCAACGCCACTGTCTGGGGGCTGGGGGCGGGTTTACCTTCTGCTCTTTCCTTCCCCATCTCTTGTCCCCAGTCTCCTCTAGTGGGCTTGGGCTCCCGGAAAAAGAGGGCTTCTGCCCGCAGTGGGGGAGGGTGGTGGTTCTGTCCAGCGCCCACGTGGCCTCAAGCGAAGCCCACATCCCTACCCTCGCCGAGGGCAGAGCCCAGCCCCGAGACTCGAGCCTGCCCTCCCCCTCAAGCCCCCCAGTGTTGGGCTGCCATCCTCGTCCCTGCTGCTGCGGCCTCCGCTGGCCTCTTCTCTCCAGCCTCCGGCCGGGCGGGGCCGGGTTCCAGCTCTCCTGGGTTTTCGAGGGTTGTCTCCGAGGTTGTCCTGGGCAGCTGGGGCTTCTCGGTGGGTCTACTGGGAGGGGGTGTCTGTAAGCTACCGGTGACGGGGGTCTGAAGGATCAGTGTGTGGTCCACAACCCACCCCCCTTACAGCCTGCCCCTCCTTCCTGAATCCCTGAAGCAGGCGGCTGCGGCAGGACACGCCTAAAGGACAGGACCCTGGCAAGCAGGGGACACGGGCCTGGGACCGGACCTGGAAGGAAGGGGCACGAGCCTGGGGGAGGACCCAGAGGGCAAGGGCTAGGAAGAGGCGGGCAGCTTGGGGAAAGGGGGAAGCTAGGCTTTGGGAAGCCGTGGACGAGCTTCAGGGAGCTGTTCCCTTCCACTTCCTAGTCAAACACGTCATGGATTCCTGACGTTTATTCAGTACTCTGCAGTTTTCCCAACGCTGCTGATGCAGTGCCTGCACATAATGGGGAGCAGAGGCCTCAGAGCTAGAAGCGAAGGCAGCTGGGTCCAACCCAAGGGGTTTACGGAGGAGGAAGCCCGGGCTCACGAAGCTTAAGATCTTGGCAGGATGGTTGGCACCACAATCCCCCAGAGGGTACAGCTTGTGGCCTCCGTGGGCGGTGGGAGAAGAGGCAGGTGGCTTTAGGGGAGACAACCTGACCGTAACTGTGGGGAAGAGGGAACACCGTGTTCCTTTCCCCTCCCCTGCCATTCCAGCCACCAGCCGTCTGACCTTCCTCGCAGTCAGAGTTGTAGCAGTCGGTCAGTCATTTCAGTCTCCTTGTGACCCCATTTGGGGTTTTCTTGGCAAAGATATCAGAGTGGTTTCCCATTTCCTTCTCCAGCTCATTCTGCAGGTGAGGAAACTAAGGCAAACAGGATTGAGTGACTTGCCCAAGGTCACACAGGTAGTAAGTGTTTGAGGCCAGATTTGAACTCAGGAAGATAAGTCTTCATGACTCCAGGCACTGCACTTCGTCCACTGTGCCACCTAGCTGTTTTCAACAGACTGGAGATTTCCAGCTAAGAGACCGTTGGAAGACATCTAGACCAACTCCTTCATTTTATAGATGAAGAAATTGAGTCTCAGAGAAGTTAAAGGACTTACTCAAGGTCACACAGGTAATAAGGGTTAGAGGCAGAATCTGAACCCAGGTCTTCCTGGCTCCAAGTCTCCACCCCACTGCTCCCCAAGCTCTGGTGTGCCCCACCAAAACAAAGTCCCTGCTTCAGACTTGGAGTTTTACTTTGGTTTCAATGATTTACTCAAGGTCACACAAATAAGTAAAATGATGAGAATTCTAACACATGTCATCTGACTCCAAGTCCAGGGCTTTTCCCAGAACACTAGCAGTCTACTTTTAAAAAAAAATTGATTTATTTTATTTTTACATGACTTTGGCTTCCTAATATATCTCTTCCTGCTCCCCCACCCAGAGAACCATCTCTTAAAACAAAGAACAACAGTGACAAAAACAAAAAACAGTTCACAATGGCCTGCTAATTTATTAAAATGTTTGGGGTTGAATAAAGACATTTTAAATCCCATTCTCTAAACATCTATCCATATCTATGCCTATTATGGAAAGAGCATTTAACGCTCTCCACATTGCTCTTTTACTGAGGCAGGCAAGGCAAAGACATATCAGCATTTTCTAGATTAGGAAATTGGAACCCAGAGTGGTTAGGTGACATCAGCTAGTCTATATCAGCATCCAACCTGGAATGCAAGTCAGCTGACTCCTAATGGTACAAGAACTGCTCCTTTGCTGTCTCCAACTGAAGGGCTCTGGGCCCAGTCTCTCAGGAGTATAAAGGAAGGAAAACACTTCTTAGTAGGTTTGTTGGGGGAGTTGGGGAGGAGATCCCATTTTGACAACAATGTTGTGGAGGAAGGGAGAGATAGGCTGTTAAAAATAAAAATATCTGGTACCAGAATAAAGTGCCTGTCTCCTAAACCCTTTGGAGACCAAAGGACCTTTTTTGGTCCTTGGAGCCCCTGCTCTAAGCAGAACCAGGGGCTGGCTGCATTGACTAGTCCAGAGAGGTATTTCTTATTTTTTCCGTGTGAGCTAAGCTCTCAGGAAGCATAGGATCTCCTTTCCCCGCCCCCCCTACTCCCCCACTTCCACGCTTTTCATCTGAGCAGGACAGCTGGAGTAGAAACAGGTTTGAAAAACTTTATACCAGAACTTTAGTGGGAGAAAAGGCTGGGGCAGGCTTGAAGAGACCATCAGTGCAGGGTTGGACCAAGCAGGGGGGAAGAGGCAGCCTCTACCTATCCTCCTACCCTATCTTTGCCACCACTGCACTCCTTCACTTCCCAATGCACCTACCTCAGGACTGTTAAGGATCTGGGCCCCAAATTTGGCAAGATCAGCTGAGTTCAGGGAAGGCTGTTCCAGGCTTTTCGTGGGTGAATGCTCATTTCCCATATCTAGCGCACATACTTTAAACAGTATATAAGCCTGGTTTCCTTTAAGACAGCTCTAATGCCATCTCTCGCAGGCAGCCTTTCCTGGTACCCAGGCTATTAATGTCTTCCCTTCTAAGGCTACTTTCCATCAACTCTGATTTATGTATATGTTGCTTATATTTGTATTCTCAGCACTTAGCACACAGTAAGTACTTAACAAATGCTTGTTGTCATGGATAGAGCACTGGCCCTGCAGTCAGGAGGACCTGAGTTCAAATCCAGCCTCAGACCAAACACTTGACACGTACTAGCTATGTGACCCTGGGCAAGTCACTTAACCCCAGTTGCCTAAAAAAAAGAAATGCTTGTTGGCTTAAGTACACATGAGGCAGGAGATATTTATTGTTCAGTCTTTTTCAGTCATGTCCAATTCTTTTTGACCCCGTTGGGATTTTCCTTGCCAAAAAACCACCACTAGGGTGGTTTGCCATTTCCTTCTCCAGCTTATTTGACAGATGAGGCAACTGAGGTGAACAGGGTTCAGTGACTTGCCCAGGGTCACATAGCTAAGGAAGTGTCTGAGGCTGGATTTGAACTCAGGTCATTCTGACTCCAAGCTCAGCACTCTAACCACTGTGTCACCTAGCTGCCCCTTTGACTTTAGAGATAGTTAAAAATCTCCTCCCTGTCTTGCCTGAAATTTTGTGTAGTCATTTCACAGATCTAATGGGGGAGGGGGTGACAAGTAGTAGTCAATACATGGGGTGGGGGGAGCAGAAGTCACTTACACCTCACTTTGCACAGCTGTAGAGTGAAGAACCAGGAGAATGAGCTGGACCACAAGAACAACACTGTGAAAACAAAAAATTTTGAAAGATTTAAGAACTCTGATTAATACAATGATCAATGGTAAGTCCAGTGGACCAATGATTTAGAATGCTACCCAACTCCTGACGGGAATAATGGACTCTATCTGCAGAATGAGACCCATTTTTGGACATGGTCAGTATGGGAATGTATTTGGTTGGCTATGAATATTTGTTGCAGAGGTTTTGTTTTTCTTTTTTTATTTTCCCAGTTTTGGGAGAGGAGAGATAGAAGGAGAGAAGCCAGCAGCTTGTTCATTTGAAAAAAAAAATTGACAAGAGATAGAATAGTAGCTTGAAAGATGAGGTCAAGGAAAGACTTTTATTTTTTTTAAGGACAGGGGGACATCTAGACATGTTTGTATGCAACTGGAAAGGAAAAAAATGGTCTAAGAAAGACTGAAAATAAGATAAAAGGGATGGTTGAGGGACAAATTACTAGAGAAAATAGGAGGGGTGGAATCAATGGTACAAGGACATGAGTTGGCCTTGGTAAGGCTACCTTTCCCTCCAAGCCTGAAGCTGAGGAGGAGACAATAGGGGATGACATCAGCAAGATTTGAGATGTAGAATTGGGGAGAAAGGTGCTCATACTGAATGGCCCCAACTTTCTTCTGAAGCCAAATTCCCAGCTAAAAGGCAGAACAGAAAAGGTGGTGGTGTAGGGAATTTGAGGAGAGAAGAGAAGGGTTGGTACCAATGCTGTGGGGAATGTGTTAGGGAGCCCTTCAGGGAGGAATAAAGAATGGCCGGACACCAATGAGGGTCCAGATGAGTTTAGATAACAATTTTTTAAATGAATCATTCATTGTATGTGTAACTGCTTCACATGAATGTTAATGAATGTTCAACAGCAGATGTTTGGAAGCAGAGAAGGCAGGTGGTGGGGGCAACCCAAGCCTGGGGGTGGGGAAGTGATAAACCATGGTTAGGACAAGCAGTGAAAGTAATTTGAAGACAGAATACAGTGTAAAGGTGATCTGATTGTAAAGGACGAAAAATGAAGTCAGAACAGACTGTGAAAGCAGCAATGGAGGGGGCTGATTAGAAGAGGCACTGAGGATAGAGAAGAGATATAGGAGGGGTCAGGCACAGGGAAACAGGTGAGGATAGGAAGTTGTGTTCAGATAGGAGTGTCCAGAGTTCTGTATTGAGGAAGTAGAACACTTATGGGTGATGCTGAGAACCAGGGTTTGACCATTCCTGTTCAGGGCTGAGGCAAAGAAAAGGTTCGCATCTTGGGACCTTAAGGAGCTGATGAATTGGGAAGTTAAAGTGTTAGAAGGAACACCAGCTGGCATATTGAGGTTCCCAAGTTTAAGGCAGAGGTTGAAGCAGAGAGAAAGACTGTGAACTGGATAGTGAATCTAGGGATGGGACCAAGGATGGACTGCTACCAAGCTCATGAAAGGGTAGTTGATATATAATAGCTATCATTTATATAGCACTTTAAGATTTGCAAAGTATTCTTCGGATAATTCCTGTTAACAATTCTGGAAAAGTAGGTGCTATTATTATCCCATATTACAGATGATGGTTAGGGACTGAGGTGGACAAAGGTTAAGTGACTTGCTCGGTCACATAGGTAGTGTCTGAGGCCATTTTTGAACTGAGGTCTTTTGGGCTCCCAGACAAGTATTCAATATACTTGGCCACCTAGCTGCCTCTCTCCCTGGAGAGACTGAACCTCAGAGGAGAGGGGTTCCTGGTTGATGGTGGCTGGGTGAGGCTACATAGGTGGTAGTGAGGAGCAAAGAGTATGTTGGCTGCCCCTCTTGGTCCAGTATGTGTTGGTGATGGGATGAGAAAGAGAGAAATATGGGGAAAGGTACAGAAAAGGTACATCCAGAAAGGGTGAACAAGACATTTAGATGTCTTCGGGGGAAGCCAAGTTTCTGTGATTGCAAGAAGATGAAAGAAGCGTGAGAGGAAGAGGTCAGATTTCAAGGGTAGTTTGTAACAATAGAATGTAGTTCTAGAAAGCACCACAGAATGTGGATATAGGTGGAGATTAGATGGACAGGGGAAAGGGAGGGAATAAGCATTTTTGTTTTGTAAGTGTTTATACTATGGTTGGCATCGTGTTAAGCACTTTTCAGATATTATTGTATTTGATTGACAGGAATGAGGGAACAGGAAGTCTTAAGGGAAGGGAATATTTGCCCGAGCAGCCTTTGACTTTGAATCACAAGGATACTGAAAGGAAGAGAGTTCATTAGCCATAGGGCAGTAGACTGTTATACCCTATCAAGTAACAAGGGGAGCTGTACCCCAGGACTCAGGTAAAACTTTTTTTTAACCTTTAGTGAAGGGTTTTTAAAAAATATATATTTATTTATTTTTAGTTTTCAACATTCACTTCCATAAGATTTTGAGTTTAAAATTTTTTCCCCCTCCTTCTCTTCTCCCCTACCAAGACAGCGTGCAATCTAATATAGGCTCTACTTACACATTCAAATTAAGCATATTTTCCCATTAGTCATGATATAAAGAACAATTAATGGGAGGAACCATGAGAATGAAGCAATAAAATAAAACAACAAAGGAAAAGGAGAGCAAACAGTATGCTTTCATCTGTATTCAGACTCCATAGTTCTTTCTCTGGATGTGGATAGCATTTTCCATCATGAGTCTTTTAGAGTTGTCTTAGATCCTTGCATTGCTAAGAAGAGTCAAGTCTATCAAAGTCAGTCATTGTGTAGTGTGGCTGTTACTATATTACTATGGTTCTGCTCATTTCGCTCAGCATCAGTTCATATGAGTCTTATGTTTTTCTGAAGTCTGCCTGTTCATCATTTCTTATAGCACAATAGTATTCCATTACATTCATATACCACAACTTGTTCAGCCATTCCTCAGTTGGGCATCCCCTCAATTTCCAGTTCTTTGCCACCACAAAAAGAACTGCTATAAATATTTTTGTGCATGTGGGTCCTTTTCCCATTTTTATGATCTTTGGGATACAGACCTAGAGGTGCCATTGCTGGGTCAAAGGGTATGCACAATTTCATAGCCCTTTGGGCATAGTTCCAAAATGCTCTCCAGATTGGTTGGATCAGTTCACAGCTCCACCAACAATGCATTAGTGTTCCAACATCTCCACATCTTCTCCAACATTTATCGTTGTCCTATTTTGTCATGTTAGCCAATCTGATGGGTGTGATGTGGTACCTCAGAGTCATTTTAATTTGCATTTCTCTAATCAGTAGTGACTTAGAACATTTTTTCATATAACTATAGGTAGCTTTACTTTCTTCCTCTGAAAACTGCCTGTTCATATCCTTTGACCATTTATCAATTGGGAAATAACTTATGTTCTTGTAAATTTGACTTAGTTCTCTATATATTTTAGAAATGAGGACTTTATCAGAGATACTGGTTGTAAAAAGTCTTTCCCAGTTTTCTGCTTCCCTCCTAATCTTGGATGTATTGGCTTTGTTTGTGCAAAAACTTTTCAATTTAATGTAATCGAAACTATCCATTCTGCATTTCATAATGTTCTCTACTCTTGTTTGATCATAAATTCTTCCCTTCTCCATAGATCTGAATGGTAAACCATTCCTTGCTCTCCTAGTTTGCTTATAGTATCAGTCTTTATATCTAAATCCTGTACCCATTTTGATTTTATCTTGGTATAGGGTGTAAGATATTGGTATACTATGCCTAGTTTCTGCCATACTATTTTCCAATTTTCCCAGCAGTTTTTGTTAAATAGTGATTTCTCATCCCAGAACCTAGAGTCTTTGGATTTATCAAATAGTAGATTACTATAGTCATTGGCTACTGTGTCTTGCATACATAACCTAGTCCACTGATCCACCGCTCTATTTCTTAGGCAGTATCAAGTAGTTTTGATGATTACTGCTTTATAATACAATTTAAGATCTGGTACGGCGAGGCCATCTTCCCTTTCATTTCTTTTCATTAGTTTCCTAGATATTCCGGACCTTTTGTTCTTCTAGATTAGTTTTGTTATTGTTTTTTCTAGAGCTATAAAATAATTTTGTGGTGCTTTGGCATGGTGCTAAATAAGTAAATTAAGTGAGGGTTATTTAAAATCATTTTTCCAAATTTTATTATTCAAATTCTGAACTTGATAAACAGCAATAAACATAGACATTTCCATATACAAAACATGCTTCTCTGTTATGTACAGATAAGGCATTTAAAAATATATATATAATTTTTTCACAGTAGTAACAACACTGCCTTCCTTGTCCATGTCCCCTTCTGTACCTGCTTCTGCTCTCTTCTGTATATTTTAAATGTTTTATTAGCCTTCTTTTCTTATTTTATTTTTGCAACTCTATTACTACCTTTATTCCCTCCACAACTCTTCCCTTGTAACAAACAAGTAAAGTCAATCAAAACAATTCCATATAATGGCTATGTCTGAAAATGTGTCTCATTCTATACTTATAGTCCATTAAGCCTTGGCCAAGAGGTGAGAAATATGCTTCATCAATAGTCATTGCGTTGATCAGAGTTCTTAACACTTTCAAATTTATTTTCCTTTGTAATTGTAGCAGCTAGGTGGTGCAGTGGACAGAGTTCTGAGCCTGCCGTTAAGAAGACTTGAGTTCATATCCAGCCTTAGACACTTCCTAGCTGTGTGACCCTGGGCAAGTCACTGAACCCTATTTGCCTTGGTTTCATCATTTGTACATAGAGCTGAGAAGGAAATGGCAAATCATTTCAGTGTCTTTGCTAACACAAATGGGGTCCTGGAGAGTTGGACATGACTGAAATGACCGGACTGAAATGGATGGAATGAAATGACTGAAATGACTACGACAGAATTCTAGTGGAACCCCTGAAGCCTACTTCCCCAACTTGTGCTTAAACTTGAGGGCTGGCTCCCTCAGATAGCAGCAGCTATTACTAGGTATTAAGGGCACCCCGGGGGCCTCCATTTCCAAAGCTATAGCATTAGAGGCCTGACTAGTTTCCTTTCCTTACTAGTCAGCTAGTAGTCCCAATTACCTCAAAGAAAAGAATTTACTTAGATAGCATAGTAAGAACAGGAGCTACAAAATATTCTACGCTGTGGATCTGGGGCACACTCTTGCACAAATACACTCAGGATCTGTAGAAAGAGAGGTTACAAATTAGAGTACAATGATAGTGAGGAATATATGAAGGCAATGCTTGTGGCCCATTCACCTCATGCTTCTGGCCCAGATTTCGGAGCCTGCATGTCCATTCTGTCCTCATGCAGTCCTCAGAGACCCCCCCTACCGGACCCAGAGTCTTTGTTGGACAGGCTGCTCAGCTGGGTTTCCTGGGTCTGCTCCTCTCTGCAGCTCAATCCTGAGTACGTAGCCAGCTTTCTTTTTTGCTTCCCAAGGTCTTGCTCCTTGAAGCTACTGTAGACATTTTTTTTCTGTCTCTATGTCTGTCTTAAAAGTGTGCATTTCTGTTCCTTAATGAATGCAATGTCTCCAACTGGTAGAATAGTTCTAGGAGAAGAGAAGGATCCCTCCACAGGGGTCTCCTTCACAAGGCTATGCCTGGCTTAGCCTCCTTGAACTAAAGTAGAAGTGTGTCTACTAATTTTAGGCATAGCTATTTAAAGGTCTCCAGGAATGTGGTGGTCAGTTTTCCACCCTGGCAATGGCATTGCCCCTTCCAATTCAATCAAAGAAAAATGTTTATATTTATAAAGGGATAACAAGGTATTCACACCTTGTTAACACATTAACACCTTATCTATGACTATATTTTAAGGAGGGGGATAGAAATCAGGGACCTATTCCCTCCCTTGTACAATATTTTACTAATTGTATAGATTATTCTCCTGGTTCTGCTCATTTTACTCTTCATCAGATCAAACAAATCTTTCCCAGTTTTTCTGATTCTCCCCTTTCATAATTTCTAATGGCGAAAATGCTGTTCCATTACATTCATGTATATATCTTAGTTTTTTCAGCCTTTACCCAATTCACACCCACTTTGTTTCCAGTGCTTTGTGAAAATGTGATAGATCAGTTATTTGAATTTCTCCCTCGGGCAGGAGGGGGTAGGTGAGATTCCCTAGCCTAGTTCAGAAGACTTTTGACTCTGGTTCAGCTGATCAGTGGGAGGGATGCCTACTGTTTAGACCTTCCATCCACTATGCAGGGGTAAGGCACAGTTGACTGTCTTATCCTCTTTCCTTTGAAAAAGGAGATCTTTAGTACAATGATCCACCATAACGTCAAAGGACTCATGATATAAAATTATATACACACACACACACACACACACACACACACACATATATACACACATATATATATATATTCATCTCAAGATAAAGAACTGATGGACTCAGAATGTAGATTGAAACATTTTTTCCTTTATTTTTCCTTGCTTTTTTTTTTTAAACATGGCTATTGTGGAAATATGTTTTGCATGACTGCATATGTGTAATGGGCATCATATTTGTTGTCTTCCAATGGGTGGAGGAGAAGGTGGAGAGAGGCAGAGAATGGGGAACTAAAAATAAAAATGAAATGTAAATGTGAAAGAAAGGAAAGGGAGAGCTTGAGTATTGCTTCTGTTGCAGCATACTAACATCTACACATGCCTCTTTATTTCCCGTTGTATAACTTTCAGCTTTTGTTCTTTAGAGGTTGTGGTATTTTATGACTCACAGCTATGTTAATGTTAAAAAAAAGAGGGATCTTTGTTTCAATGAGAAACTTGGGTTCATTAAAAGTCCTGTACAATTTCTGATAGGCAATGTAGCCTACTCTTTTACTCCTGCTCAGTTCTGGTCTAGTTCATGGTCCACCCACACTATCTGTCCAAGGCATAGGCACTGAAGGACCAGTTCTATAAGTTGTCTATCCAGCTGCAAATCATAATTTAGACAATGGATATTCTTCATCCACTTGGTTTTTCCTGTGTGGATAGTTAGCTGAACTCTTGTACGTTTTCATGGATCTCATTCAGGAAACTCTTCAATGTTCTAGAGCTTGATACAATTAGTACAATGTTATTAATAAGCAGGAACATCTGTAGGACTTCACCGTATAAAGTAGAGGTTCTTAATCTCTTCTCCATATATATATTTATATACACACACATATGTACTATATATACATACATATGCATACATATATTGTTAACTCTTTCAATATTAGTTTCCTATGTAATCCAAAGTATTTTAATTTATTCATTTAAAAACATTATTCTGAGAAGGAGATCATAGGCTTCATCAGATTGCCAAAAGGGATCATAACGCAAAAAAGGTGAAGAACCCTCGATCTACAAGAAATCCTCCTCACATTTAGACTCTGTGCTGGACATACTCAATGGTAGTGGCAAACATCTTTGGCAAGCATACAGCTACCTGTTTTATGCCTTGCTGGATATGAATAATTATTAGGTAGTCATACACAGTCATCTCTGTTATATCTGTCAAGGAATCTTGTGTGATTTTGAACTGTCAATCCATTTTAATAATTAAATGCTTAAAATTAATAATCAATGTTTAATACACGTTCACTGACCGTGCAGAGGTGATGATGGCTCAACTATAAAATGTGTAATTTGTGAAAAACTGTTCATTCCCTTTTGAGTCCTTCATCAAAGATGTTTTTCATGTGTGTATATTATTATAAAGGTTCAGTACTGGGAAAACAGGCATGTGGTTTTGAAATTATTGATATTTTCTTGGTATCCTTTTTTATTAATGAAATTTGTGATTTATTTCAAGCTTTATTTATCTTCCCCTATTCTAGATATCTTGAGAATTGCTTTCTCAACTCTTTTGTGAGTGTGTTCCAGCACAGACCTTCTCTATAGGTGTGTGTGTGTATTTGGTGTATTCTACACACTCTTCCCATCTTTGCTTTCTTTAGTACTATTTCTACATCCTTGTGCAGCCCACTAGGACTTTTAATGTTAGAATTCCACTATTATGGATAAAGAGTTTATAAAAATTTTTATGGATGGTTTCCATCTTTCATATGTTTTTGTCCTCTGTCCAGTTTCATTATTAAATGCCCTTAGTCAATAAACTTTTATTAAGTGCCGTTAATGTGCTAGGCACTGTGGTAATAATACAAAGATACAAAGAAAGGTAAAAGACACTTGCTGCTCTCAAGGAGTTCCCAGTCTAATGGGGGAGAAAACATGTAAATAACTATATACAAACAAGCTACATACAGGATGAATTGGAAATCAACAGCTGAAATACCCTAGAATCAAGAGGGGTAGAATTAAGAGGCTCCCCCATAGGAGGTAAGATTTTTGCTGGGACTTGAAGGAAACCAGGGAAGTCAGGGGGCAGAGATGGGGAGGGAAAAGAATGACTTGACTTGGTTGGGTTTCTCAATGAATATTCTGTAAGCTTGTTTCTTCCTCTACTGTTTCTCATTGTCTTATGAGGTGAAATTGTTCTTAATCTTTCACCGCTCTTCTAATTACAAATTAGTTTATACTCCAAACTAGTTTGATTTTGGCTGCCATATCTCTCCACCTGGGAAGGACATCACCCTAGGCTGTTTCTATGTTTGTTTGGTTTCTTTGTTATAGTGACTGATTTTCATTCTTAAGAAATGATCTAGGGGTAGCTAGGTGGTGCAGCAGATAGAGCACCAGCCCTGGAGTCAGGAGGACCTGAGTTCAAATCTGGCCTCAGACCAAACACTTGACACTTACTAGCTGTGTGACCCTGGGCAAGTCACTTAACCCCAATTGCTTTAAAAAAAGAAAAAAGAAACGATCTATATCAATGTCTGCTCCTTTATCCATTTCCTATGTTTTGATCATGTTGGAGTTGCCTCAGGTGTGCAACATATCTTCTTATGTTCATTCTTTCATCTAATTTGGTATTGTTTTTAGTTTTACTTTACTAAGTTAGTGATGGACTGTATGTAAAAAGCTGATTTAAAATGACTCCCACATTTCCAGCCGGTCATTTGCGGTCTGGTAATGATAATAATGATAGCTAGCATTCATATAGTATTTTAAAGTTTGTAAAGCACTTCACAAACATCTCATTTTATCCTCCCTATTTCCCATGGGAAATAGGTGATATTAGTATTCCCATTTTACAAATAAGAAAACAGAGGCTAAATGATTTGGTCAGGGTCGCACAGGTAGCAATTCAGGTCTTCTTGACTCTAGACCCAACGCTACCCATCAACCAAACAGCAGCTTGATAAAGTGTAATTGTAATTGAAGCCAATCCAATCAAATAAGCATTTATTAAGTGCTTACTATTTGCCAGAAGGGCAACTAGGTGGTGCAGTACCCATAAAATCACAGGTCCAGTCTCACGCCCCTATTGTTCTGCCTATGTATTGTCTCCCCTAATTGATGTTGGTTTTGTTTTTTTTTTCATTTTTAGGCAATTGGGGTTAAGTGACTTGCCCAGGGTCACACAGCTAGTGTCAAGTGTTTGGTCTGAGGTCGGATTTGAATTCGGGTCTTCCTGAGTTCAGGGCCGGTGCTCTATCCACTTGGCCACCTGGCTGCCCCTCTTGTCTTCCCTAATTGAACATAAGCTCCTTGAAAGCAGGATGGGCTTCATTTTCGCTTTGGCATCTCTAGATCCCAGCGTACTGGACCCGCAGCACAGCAGGTGCTTAATACATGCTTCCTGATTGGACCGAATACCATTTCCCAACCTTTCTTTAGCTCCCCAGGGCAGGGAAGCCTGCTAATCCAAGCCTAGGTACTGACCACAGGATCGCACATGGCAGCCCGGCCCAGCTTCCTCGGCCCGCCACGTGCCTTCCCTCCAGCGCCCCCTAGCGGGCCCTGTGGCCGCTTGGTTTTTCCCTCCCTCGTTCCCGGGCTCCGGGGAGCCGGGTCTCAGCTCTCGCGAGAGCTGCCGCTCTGCCCTTCGGGTCGGGGGGCCACCAAGCCTCGCGAGAACGGCGTGGCCACTCAGCCCGCGGCACAAGATGGCGGCGCGCTGGTCGCGTCGTGCTTGCGTTCGTTACTAGGGGTGGCGGGCGCCCGTAGAGGCGGCGGGGGCTTCTTGGAGCGAGTGGCCGGGGTAGGTTCTAGCTGGAGCCCGGGGTGGGGGAGCGGGCCGAGCGCCGTCCCGCCGCCGGCGCTACTGAAGCGGCCCCTCCGCGGCCTGCCGGGGAGACCCCGGCCTGGGGGGGTGGGCCGGGCCCCAGAGCGGAGCAGAGCCCGGGGGCCGGGGGCCTTGGCCCCGGAGCTGCCGGAGGGGATGGCGGGCCAGGGGGAAGGCGGGCCGGCGGACTGGGCCAGAGAGAGAGGCGCG
This sequence comes from Phascolarctos cinereus, assembly GCF_003287225.1. Lineage (NCBI taxonomy): Eukaryota > Metazoa > Chordata > Mammalia > Diprotodontia > Phascolarctidae > Phascolarctos > Phascolarctos cinereus. Next base: position 29,959,809 of record NW_027555958.1, read on the forward strand.
TGGCCAGGCCCGGTCCGGCCGGAAGAATGAGGCAAGGCCGCCGCCGCCGCCGAGGACCTGGATTCCAATCCTGCTCCTCGCCCGGATTCCCGGGTGACCTTGGGCGCGTCACCCGAGTCTCAGTTTCCCCGGGGCTAGACCGAGAGATCTCGAAGGCGCCGTCCGGCCCCAGCTCTCCCTGACGACGAAAATCCTGAGTTCCCACATGTTACGAACTATCGGACGCCATCGATGTGTTGGCTTTGCTGAATTGCTTTTTTCCTCCTTTTTTATTTGGGATTTATAAGGTATCTAACGAGGGAAAAGCATATGTGTGTTTCAGAAATTAAGGTGAGGCAAAACAAAATAGGTCTATCAAAATTTAAAAACACCCGAGCTTGTTCCCTTGAAGCTTGATTTTGAGAGCCTTATTAAGAAAGCTTGCGCAGGGGGAAAACATTTGATTAGAGGGTCAGCAAGCCTGGTTTCACATGTGCTGTTGATACTGTGTACCTTCGGGCAAGCCCCCTTTGGCTTCCTGCGCCTCAGCGTCCTCACCTGTAAAACGAGAGCACTGAAGCAGATAGATGTTTGTGAAGGTTTCCTCCAGTTCTTCTCTAATTTTGAGATGCGCCCCATTATTTTGTGTGCCCTCCTTTTCTGATGGTCTGTGTGTCTCGCTATAACTGGAACTGCATATTCAGTGTCTGTGGCATTGGAATTTCTCATGACAGAATTGACTGGGGAAGAATCGGGTTGAGCATCACAAGAAACCTGTAAATGACTAATTTCCCCAAAGAGCTTCACTTATACCTAAATGAATCACTTTGGTGATCGGTATTGGCTCTAAAGCTCTTTGAAAGTGTAGAATTGACGAATTTGTTATTTTGTGAAGTATTGACATAAGGCATTGCTTTCAAGAAAATTATTAAATGAGCTTTTTGATTTTAGTCTTCATTTTGGAATTTACATTGAAGTGAAAAATGCATATAGAATTTGAGGATAGCGTGTATAAAATGCAGAAGAAAATGTTCGCTGCAAATTTAACCTGAAAAAAAAATTTCTTGGAGAGTGACAGGAAGAGGGGAGCAGGAAGAAATTGGGAATTTTAAGATACCTGACATAGATATCACCTGCTTTATTGTGTGTGAATTTTTTTTAAAAGCCATGATATGTTAATTGTTGTAGTCGTTCTTAATAGTTAAACATTTATCAAGTGCCCACTATGTGCAGAGCACTATAGTAGACACTGAGAAATACGCAATGATGACATGATCCCTGTCTCTTTGGAGTTTATATTCTAGTAGGGTTTATGTCATGGACAGAAATAACATACACAATAGGGGAGAGAGGCTGTGATTTCATTGCCATAAAGAACTTCTGGATGAGGCAGCTACTAATTCAGATCAACATCTCTGCATTCCTGGTGTTAGAAAATTTCTTGGAGCAACTGTCCTTATTAAAACTGGGTCTGGGGACCCTTTCAGAGGTTAAAGAGATGAGGTTAAAACAATTTTCATAATAATACTAAGGCATTTTGATCTTGGTATGGTAGATAAACAAAAGCTCTTTGAGGTCTTCAGTAATTTTTAAAAGTGTAAAGAGGTCCTGAAACCAAAAAATGTGAGAGCCCTGACCAAAGACATTGCTAGGTTAAGTGACCTGTCTAGGGTCTCACTGCTAGGTCAGAGTCAAGAGTCAGTGTCTGGACCCGAGGTCACCTTTATCCATTACATTGTCCCTCAGTACACACTAATAATTGACATGAGGAGAAAAGCAGTGCAAATGCCTTTTTTTTTTTGAGATGTGGGCTTGGAAAGGGCATCATGGAATTAGGGAGATCAGGAAGATTTTATGGGGAAGGTTACATTGGTCTGGCCATAAAAAGATGGGGTGGATGTCAACCGGTGGAGTGGTGGAGCCTGTTCTCAGCTGGTAGAAATCGAAGTGAAGGGAGTCTCCTGGTCTTGTTTTGAGCCGTTTTAGGCCACTTTAGCACCAGCATCAGCCTAGGAAGGGTGTACCAGAATTTACAGTGGTTGGAGAAGAAAATGCTTCTTTGGGGTAGTCAGCCTTATTGACCACTGGAGCTGTATATAACAACATTCCCTCTACTAAGTTCCTGTTCCACTCCCTCATTGTAGTATGGAAGTTACCCCCATAAATCCAGGCAGATGCTTGGTAATATAGCCCAAGGAGATAAACTCCTGCAAGGACTTGCTCAGCCGCAGGGTGATGCATTTTTTTCTTTGCGGGGAAACTCCAAAGGCCATCTACCAGTTTACTGAGAGATTGTGATCTGCCTAAATGAAAAGAATAACCACACAGATGAAATTAGAGCTGGTTGAAGTATATTAGAGTCTTAGCTTGCAAAGCAAGGAGAAACATCTGTTGTACTTCTTGTATTATGTTAATGACTTGATGACTGTATCACGTTAAATCACTTTTAACACTAGATGCCTTTTAAAGTCTACCTGTAACATCCCTAATCTGGGATCCGTGCCTTTCCAGAGTTTGGTATACGATTGTAATTTGCATTAGTACTACTAGTCATTTGTATTATGTTTCTTTTTTTTTTTAATCCTTCCTTTTTTACTTAGATCAATTTTATACAAAATCTCTCATGTACGCAGTTGCATGGTCTTCTCAACAGAAATCTTCCTGGCATTCTCATTGTCTTGCAAACAGTCTCCATATTTAATGAGTTTATGTACCATCTCTTCTTCTGTGTTGAACTTTGTATGTCTGTATCCTCTTTTCTTTGTTTTTCCAGCTTTCTTTTTCTTCATCATGTGCTCCACTCTGCTCCTCCTTCCCTCCCCATCCTCCATTGCACACAAGCCAGATTAAAATGTGATTAGGAAATATTTATAGATAATATTTCATTTAAAAACTGAGTCAGTGTGTGGCCTTCAGGGATATTCACTTACAGAGTAGTAGTTCCCATTTCTCTTTGAGCTTGACACCCTTGCTCTGGGTGACCCTTTCCATCAGATACTGTTTGCAGTAATCCTAACTTTCCTGTTATGGGTTGGAACCAAGGAGAGCGGCTTTTGGGACAAGGGCCAGAAGGTATCCATACCTCTTTGAGAGGGAGGGAATGGAACTGAAATTGAACAAGAGGGCAGAGCCTCCTAGGGCACAGGAGAACAGCAGAGAGCGAGAGAGGCTATCCCACTCTTCCCCTCATTACTCCTCCCTCCCCCCAGGGAAGGACTGAGGTGAAATACATAGTGATTGTAGAAGAACCTTGTTTAGCTTCCGAGTGCTTTATCTGTCTCTGTCCCATAGACTTGTATGTGAGCCTGTTGAGCCCCTCCTGATCAAGAACACTTTCATTTTTCAGTTTAAAAAAGAAATGCTGTGTTTACCAAAATTATTTTAACTCCGCACTTATAAGGATTTAAATTATTGCAAGTAGCTGAAGGACTAAAGTGATGTAAAGGGGGGAGAAACTGTCTTTGAAAAGGATACTATTCCCAGTAGCTGAATATATTTACCTTATTATTAGTAATTATCTTTTAATTCCTCAAGAAGGCTATAGTCTCTTTGAGAGAGGAGCTATCTTCTAACTTTCTTTCCCCCAGCTGGCAATATGGAAGTCTGAAAGGGAAAAATTTGAGGAGAAGCCTGTAGTTTTTTGTTTAAATCTGGCCCTAAGACACTTAAGTGGGCAAGTCACTTAACCTCTGCCTCATTTTCCTCAACTGTAAGATGAAGATAATGATAGAATCTGTCCCCCAGGATTACGGATTACTGTGATGGTCCAGTGAGGTAATATTTATAACATAGATATTCTACTATAGATAATTATTTATATTTATAAATATTTAGAAAGCACATTGTGTGGCATACAGTAGGCATTTAATAAATGCTTGTTCTCTTTCCTCTGACAAACCCTGGTCTTGGAGTAGAGGCAGGAGCAGTGTTTGGATCCACTTCTACCCAGTGCTTGAATTAGCGAGTGATTCACAGAAACCTTTTCGGAATTTTGACTTTGCCTGTGTTCGTGCTTTTATGACTTTTTCCTGAGAGGTCCAGGTTTTATATATTTTTTTACCTATTTGAAATAAATTCAAGAGTTTTTATTTTGTTTTAATATAGATTTCTTCAACCCTTGAGATTGTTGGAGACACCCTGGGGATAGAGTGAAACGAGAGTTGGGAATCGCTTGGGCAAGACAAAGAGCTGCTTGTTCTCCGCCATATCAGTTGATTCCGGGAAGATGACTGGCCTCTCACAATAACACATGTTACTGAATCTTATCACTTAAATTGACACTCCAAAAAAGGTAGTTGTCCCTTTCCTTTTTTAAAAGTTGATGCACCTATATTTTAAAATTTAATTTTTAGTTTTTTATTTGATCGACAAAGATGTAATAGGATTAAGTATTAGCTATTGTAGTAACTTATGTTTTCTGTTCAGTACTAAATGTTACTATTTTCTTCTTTTAGGATGGCTTTGAATAAATCAATGCATGCAAGAAACAGGTACAAGGATAAGCCTCCTGATTTTGCGTATCTGGCATCCAAGTACCCAGACTTTAAGCAGCATGTCCAAATAAATCTGACTGGAAGAGTAAGGTAGGTCAATAGGTCAACAAGGAATATTTGATTTATATGGGATCTTGGTGATACATACTTCAAATATGATATATATTATGGACACGAGGAGACATCATGAGTATGTATCGAGGCCATTATGTATATGACTGGGGATGTATAGTGATTTGGGGCGGGGGGGGCGGCGGAACAGGGGTTCAGGGGGAGAAGAGGTTGGCCGAAGCTGGAAACGTGTTTTAGAACATCCTGTGTTATGATAGTAGATGTTGTACAAGAAGAGCTTACTACTCTGTCTGTAAGCTAAACGGGAACCTCAGGAACTGCTGCTTCTGTCCCTGGTAACTGCATGGTGATTAGAAATTTGAAGCTTTCGTACCTGCAGGGTAGAATCATGGTGGCAGCAGCAGTGAAGGAGCAGCAGTGGCTGCTGCTGTAGGAGAGGTGTGGTGCTGTTGTTTCTGGTGGGGGAAATAACATCTGTGGAAGATTCAGCTATTCAGCCTGCTTGTTCCTCATAGCAATAGTAGCCTTTTTTCCTTCTCCCTCCATATTGTGGGACATCGGCAGTCTGGGAGCCAAATTGACACTTTCCCAAGATGATGACCGTTGTTTTTTTTCTCCAAGAGACTGGTAAAGGAAAAACTAGGAATTTCCTAGTTCCCCTCAAGGTTGTGGAATTTAGGAATAGGGCCAGGACACTGCCTGAGTCCTACATGTTCCAAAAAACCCTAATGTGTAAAATGTCAGTGGTCTTTGTAGAGGTGGGTGGGGCTTTAGATGAACAGCACCAAGGACAAAGTTGTAAGAGTTTCCAGGCCACCCTGAGAGACGCTGAAGCTTAGTGAAGAATGTTGACTTTGTGGTCAGGAGAGAAGTGGGTCAGAATCCTGCCTTGGATGCCATGTGACTGTGGCAGATCATTTAATCCTCCGGGTCTCAGGCTTCCCCCCCCCCCCCGTAAAAATGGGGGAACTGTTTTACTTTATTGTGAAAGGCAGATTCTCGACAATGAATGGAAAGTGTTTTGTAAATCTTAAAGCATATTATAAATGTCAGCATTTTTTTCCTTTGGCCTTCTCACCTTTTGTGTATTTTCTTTTCTAGGTATTGAGAGAAGGAGAATGGAGGGAAATCCCATTTATATCCTAGCCTTTTCTTTACCAGTCTTTCAGGAAAACTTAGACCCTATGTTTTTCTTAAATTCACCTAGGTTCAAGGCTGTCACTAAACCTATACCCACAGTTCTCAGGAGATTGTTTCTTTTGGCTCAGTTCAAATGTTTATTAACTACTTAGAATTTAGTATGAGTACCCAGTAGTGCACTTAGTAGGTACTTAATAAATACTGATTGATTGATTGCCTCAGGGGCAGTCAAGTATTTAAAACACTATTCTGACTCCTGCCTTTATGAAGTTAAGATAGCTCCATTTTCCAGATCAGGGTTCTGAATAGAAGAGAAGAGGGGGTGAGGGGAGTGACTAAGGCATGAGAAGGAAGGGAGTCTGCTGTGTGTGGTGCTGTGACACATGAGTGCCAACACATTTCCGAAAAGCCAGCAGCAGGTGGGCTGGTGATGGTTTAGGCCCCAGCTAAGCATCTGTGGCAGTTTAGAAATGATGAAGCCATTCTAGTCTTAGTTGGAGGAGAATGGATATGAGAAAACAAGTTGGGGCTCTGAGGTCTGGTACAAAGTTGACCAGGTGACTGCCTGTGGGTGTGAGCCTGGGTGTGAGCCTGGGATTGTACGGAAGATCCTCCAAGTCAGCCACTGGCTTGTGCTGAAAGTACTGTCACTAAAGTGATTGATGCAGCTGTTGTCTGTTGCGGAAAGCTTCCTTGGCATAAAGTTTATTGACCCGTCAGCCTTGTCTGTTTTTTGTTTGCATTTTTTCTTTAAGTTTGCCTGGATTAATATCTTCTACCATAAAATTATAGTAATTGGCATTTATATGTTCCTGTAAGATTTACAAAGCACTTTACCACCACAACCCTTTAAGGTCATAGTACAGATGTTATTTTCCTGACCTCGCAAAGTTAGAAACTGAGGTCTCGAGATGTAGGCCATGTCTCCAGTTTGTGTCAAAGCTACAATTAGAACTTGGCACCAACGCATGCATACACTCCCTCCAGAATGGAAATTCATTAGCCACCTTTTCTGAAGGTAGTACCACCGATTCACCCTTGGTAGGAAATGTACCTACCCCTGCAGTGGACATTCTTGCCTGGTTACTCTTGAGACCTAAGGGTATGTGTTTGTCTCTCCTACCCTAAGTAGTATTTTGGCATTCTGTCTGTTGACTAGAAGGAAGGTGCCTAAGTCATTCATGTCAGTCTGAACTTGGTCTTCTGTGCCAAGTACTGGCCTGGAAGCTTGGAAAAGACAAAAATGAGACACCTGACATCACCAAGCTTAGTCAGCAGGATTGGTGCTGTACAGGTGGGACACACATACCTGTCTGTTCTGGTACTCTTCAGTGGACCACCCACCATGACATCATCAGCTTTCTTGGCTAGCCCACAGAAGCACTGACAGATAGATAGAAGGACTTTCTTCATTTTCCTGACTTTGTTTCCCCCCTGTTGCATTTCCATCTGTGATGGATATAGAGACCACAAAGTTAATCCACAATTGAGTCCCTTGAGTTTCGGTAGCTCAGACTGTGGCTTCTGTGAGGCGTGAGGTAGAGTCCATCGGCCATGGGCAATCTGCCTTATTCTTGGTGACTGTTCCTCTGTGTCCTTAGGTGCTCATGGTTATTGTTGATAATGGTGTCGAGACTGGGGTGACTTCTCTAGCATCTTGATAAGCAGCTTCATTTTTGTGGTAGGATGAGGATGACTATTTTTTGTGCTTTTCCTGTTTTAATGGAGAGGTCGGAAGGGTTAATGTGAGCTGCCAGAACCTGCTGTGGTGATGGTGAGGGCTGGAGCAAAAGCACCACTGTTGGTTGGAGTACATGGGGTGGAACTTTAACCAGAGGGATAGGGACTGAGGATAGCTGGGGGTGGGGGCTGTGGCTGGGAGGTGGTATTAAGATCAGTAGCTCATTTCTAATATTGTGCAGCCTCTTCCCAGCCCCTGCTCCTGCTCTACTCCTGGGAAAAACTACCGATTCTCAACTCAGCTTGTTTTCATTATTTGCAAAAATGTTATGCGCAGCTTTTGTTTTTATATCGCCTTAATTTCCAAATCCATTCCTCACCCTTCTCTGCCATTGAGCAGTCCTTTGTAACAAGAGATAAAGACAAAAAGGAAAAGGGAAAAGAGTGCAGCTTAGCAAAAGTAATAATGTCCACTGAGTCTGATGACACTCGCAGCATTGCATGGGCTCAGCAGCCCTCTGCTGAGACAGCAGGGAGGGCCCTGGCTTTCTCTGAGGCATTAGCTTGGCTCTCATAATCATGCAGCATTGAAGACTTTTGTTGTCGTTCGGTCCATTTGCATAGTTTTCAGTTTTATTGTTTTCCTTGTTCTGCTTCTTTTGCTCTGCATCAGTTCATGCAAGACTTTCTCTGCTTCTTTGAATTTTGAGACTTCTGTTCCTTTATATTCACTTACTACTTTGTTTAACCATTCCCCAATTGGTGCACCCCTACTTTGTGTCCAGTTTTTTGCTACAGCAAAAAAATGTTTTTATAAATATTTTGGTGTAAGTGGGACCTTTTGTTTTTTAGCCTCTGTGGGGGGAGAGAGAGAGAGAGAGAAAGTGTGTGTACACATACATATATGTGTATAACATACACTCAAAGGGAATGAACATTTTAGACACTTCTTGAATATGATTCCAGATTGTTTTCTGGAATGGTTGTACTAATTCTTAGCTTGTTTTAGTTTGCCTGTCTTTCCCCAGTCCCTGCAACGTTTTATTTCCACCTTTTATTGTCCTTGACACTTTGCTGGGTGTGAGGTAAAACTCAGAGTTGTTTTTGGCATATATTTCTCCTAGTCATTTGGAGCAGTCTTTCATATGGTTGTTAACAGTTTGGAGTTCTTTTGAGAATTGTTGTTTGCTTTAACTACTATCCATTGGGAAATGATTCTTATTCCAATATAGGTGTGTTAATTCCTTATATATCTTTAATATCAGGCACTTATCTGAGACATTAAATGCAAAGGATTTTTTTTCCTTAATCATCAACTTCCCTTCTTATCCTGAATTCATTGATTTTGTTCTTGCAAACACTTTTCAACTTCTTTTAAAAAATTTTTTTTTCAACCTCTTACAATTAAATTATTATATCTTCTTTGTTTGCCTTTAACTCTTGTTTGATTAAGAGCTATCCCTCTAGGCATAGCTGTGAAAAGTACCTAATGTAGTACTCTTCCAATTTTTTTTAATTGGTGTAGTGAATGATTTGGATCCCAATTCAGTTCAGCTCCTTGGGTGGTTTTTTCCTGGCCATTTTTTTTTTACTTTTGTAAACTGCCCCTTACTTTTGCGAAGACAGAATGACTTTTGAGATGTGTTGGGGGACAGTTAGGATAATATGTATGCCTTTTAAATCGTAGACATCTGGTGTGTGGCCATAAGTAAATCTGGGTAAACTTGGATATGATCTGACTTTTCCTGTGATGGAGAAAGAATTGAGAGTTTGCAGTTGGTTTTCAGCTCCTGGCTTTGGTATTTGGGCAATTTAGAAGATTCCCCAAGTTAGCTGATTGGTGCTTCTCTAGATCTTAACTGTTCAGAGGTGTTCTTCCTTTGACAGCCTAATAATGGATTTTCCTTCTGATTAAAGGAATTCTAATGTCAGTAGGATGGTAAGAAATAACTTTTACCTTACAGATTTATTTAGATCAAAGCAATCAATGGCTATTCCAAGACTGAAAGAAAAAAATAGTAAATGAACATTTCTAGATTTTTCAGATGCTTAATTTCAGATTGAAAAAATGAGACTGTATGGCTTAGAATAAAACACACAACTAAAACCTTTAACATTAGAATATGTTGCTTTGAACTGCAAGAAAAATGATATATTTTGAAAAAAACTTTTTTACCCTCATTTACTTCTAGCCTTTTCCTTTTAGGAATGCTCCTTTTCCCAGGCTTTCTGGGCTTGAAAAAAAACAACACAGCAGAGACATCTGATGTGAATCATTGGTTCTATAGGAACTTTTTATGTTCTTTCTCTAACCTGCTTTGCTGACATAGCTGATCCCTTGATTGAGTGAGGTTTCAGCTTTATTCATTGCCTTCAGCTTTAAAGATAGCTGCATATTGAGCAGTTCAGAGAAACATAGAGAATTCGTTCTTTCTTGATATAATCCTAGACAAAAAACTTAAATGACTTCAGCTGCTTTTATCTGTGTTCATGGAATCACCATCCTTTATTACCTAAGCCCAGGGCTCTAGAAACAGTTTTAATTTCTTTTCCTTTTGCTTTCTGTATTTAGTTAGTTGCCAAATCTTTCAGATTCTCACTTTACACTTATGTTGTCTCTCCTGTTCCCCTGTAACATCTGAGTTCAGGACTGAGGCCCTTTATGCATGGGTTATTGGAATTATCTCTTAACTCATCTGTTAGATTCTCCTGTCATCTGTCCAATAGAACAAGATTAATTTTCCTGAAGCCTAGTTTTCTTCATGTCACATCCCAGCTGAACAATTTTTTAATTGATTCCTGAATGCGTACTGAATGAAATTCAGCCACGCATTTAAGGATTTCTATGTTCTAGTCTTCCTTTCTAGCCTTATCTCTACTTGTCTATGCCCCTCTCCTCCTCTAAATCATCTTATTTACTGTTCCCTGAACACACTCAGTGCTTTTCCACCTCTTATTCCTATTACATTTAAACCCCTCTACCACCATATCTACCTTTTGAAAGCCTCCCTTTCCTAAAAGGCCTGCCTCAGCTGTTAAAGATTTTTGATGAAGCCTTTCCTGATTTCTCCTCTGCCCTTAAAATGAATATGGATGTGATTACTCCCTCCCTGTCATAGCACTTTTTCTTCATACCTTTCTCCTGGAGCTTACATTCAGCTCCGTGTCGTGTTTATTTATGTACTTATCTGATTTTACTACTAGATTATAAGCTTCTTGAGGGAAGATGCCTGTTTTGTAGTCATTATTTTAATCTCTGTAGTGCCCAGCTCAGAGCTTTGCACATAGTAGATGTAGGAAATATTTCTTGAATTGAATCTATTGAAGATTCTTTTTTAACCTGCATGTCATTTGAATGAATAGCCAACTGAAATTCAGAATTTTCATAGTATTGGAGTTTCAGAAGTAACTGTCTGCAATGTAAAACTACTTTTTCTTCTTTTTTTGAGAAATTCTGGTGTTTTGTTTCTTTAAATAAGCTACAAGCATTTCATAGCACTATATTCTGTGGTGTGTGCCATCTAGATCAGCTCAGATGATCTGCATAAATATGGGAGACTGTGCATCTGAAAAGGGTTAGGAAGCTTTCAGGTTTGTGTAAGAAGAAGAGCAGGGATGCCTGGAGCAGCTTGTGGGGACTGAAGGGCAAATAAAGAATGAGAAGCCAGCCATCCTGGATGGTGAGGGGGCTGAAGTGATTGATTGTAGGAAGACTGGAAATAAGCAAAAAATTTCTTTAAGCTTTTTAGTTGCTGGAGTTTCCCCCTTTAACCTTCCTAAGCACATTTTGCAACTTTTGGGGCTAAACAGTCCTTCTCAGGAAGCTAAGGTCACAAGTTCAGTCCTTGGACAGATTACATGTGGTAATCCATGGTCCAAAATAGTGTCTCTTGTCCCCAGCCAGCCATTCCACAAGTGCTGCACTGCCTGCCCCCACTGTACAAATTCATGACCTTGGTTCCTAGGAAGGATAGGAAAATGTTCATGGTGATTTTGTAGAAGTCTAGACGCACACGCACACACACACACACACACACACACACACACACATCCAAATTCAGTTACAGAATTGATCCTAAGAATTCTCTAAAACCGCAGGCCTATCATCAGTAGGAGTGCTAAGATGCTGCAAACCCAGGTTGGCTCTTTCTACTATCACAAAGAATTTATTTGATTGTGCAAACCTTTAAGTGCCTACCATGAAGATGATCATGTGCTGTGCTGGCAGTGCTGCAGAACTTGGGTGGGTGCATGAACTCATGGATGTGGGGTCTCCTTTCAGGACTACCCATGGTGCCCCATTGGGTCTGTGGGAATCTCAATCCCATCCTACCATCAGAGACCTTTCCCCAGATCTTTGCCTGTTTCTTGGCTCAGAATGCATCACTCAGGTTGTCTGCCCGATGTTACCTGTTACTCACTCCATGCTTCCTTTCCTAGTAATCCAGTTCTTAGACAGTCTTTTCCTTTACACAGTTCCTGAATGCAGACCATTTCAGGTACTTGGTTGCAGCCTCATGTGCCTATCTGGTAGTCTTTATATTGCCATTTAGGCTCCCTTCGAGTTTAATTATTTGGAGATTGTAGCATCTTGGTATTTGTAGCCTTATATCACCATTGGAATAATATTTATGTTAAAAGGTGGGTTTTTGTGGCGAGTAGCAGCTTGGGATTATTCTAAGTGCTGCACAGTTTTCCTGATATAATCCCTGCCATGGCACTCTGAGGGCTGACCTGTAGGTTATCATTTTTCACAAAGATCCTCCTCAGGTCAGATAACGCGACAGTTGTCTCTGGGCCTCAGGCAAGCTGTGTGTGTGTCTGGAAAAGGGAGGAAGGGCAGCTCTGTGGAGCTGTGAATGGTGCCAGACAGCTTGGATGCCGGGCTCGTCTGGAGAACCTATTATCACTTTGGTCAAGGCACCCTGGATTAACCAAGCCTCCCAATACAAACTTAGCAGGTTATTGGACTTTCCAGCCTTATGTGCACCCACTGTATATAGAATCCTGAGGTCAGAGTCCAGTCTCTTGTGACCTTTTACTTTAGGTATGAGCCTGGGTCTTCTCACAGTACCCATCGTCCAGATGCCTCAGAATCGACAATTAAAGAAAAAATTGTAGATACTTAACTGGGATTTCACAGGGAAGACATGACAGTGGAATCAGTAACAGTTAAGGGGGGAGTGGGGTAAGTAAAGGGTTGCTTTAATTCCTGGCAGTTCTTTTTTTTTCCTTTTTGGTGAGGCATTTGGGGTTAAGTGACTTGCCCAGAGTAGTCACACAGCTAGTAAGTGTCAAGTTTCTGAGAATGGATTTGAACTCAGGTCCTCCTGATTCCAAGACCAGAGCTCTACGCACTGCGCCACCTAGCTTCCCCCCTAGTTTTCTTCATGGCCAGGAAAGTTTTTTGTCTTGTCCTGATCCTAGGGCGTGAAACCCACCCATTCTCTGTGGTCCTGTGTTCTTTGTGCAGACAGACTGGCTGCTTAATCACTTCCCATCTTGGATATTTGTCATTCTCTGCATTGCTCGAGCCTACCTTTCAGAGTATATTTCAGTAAACATGATCTCATCAAGTACCAGATATGTGTGGGGCATTGTGTTAAAATGTGGGGATTCTAATGCTAGAAACTACAAAACAGCCTTTGCCCTCAAGGGGTTTACATTCTTTCAGCCCAGTTTGTCAGAACATTTCCCTTGATTTAGCTGTTTCACATGTATCAGAATAAACATTTCGTGGTAGACCCAGCTAATAAAAGCAGGAAAATTCATATTAGACAACCCATTAGTCCTCTAGTAGCTTCATTCTTTGGGGAGGAAGGTAGGGAACATGGGGCAAAGGAGTCTTTCTTTCTCTTCTCAATAAGGTATAAAATAGCTGACTGGGGTAGCTAGACCTGAAAGCTCTTTATTTGCTCTGTGTCTGTTTAGATGGGAAATACTGTGTTACAATTGTGTCTGGCTGTAGCAATTAGATGTTTGAGTCTGTGTGCTTGTTGACAGTAACTTAGGAAGTAATGGTGACTGCTAAGGGCATCTCCTATCATTCACCTAGCCCCCAGCAACTGTAAGAAAGATTGGAGGGAATTGATTTCCAGGATCCTGCTGACCCAGCCCCTGAAGCTTTTTTTCGTACCTCCAAGGATTGTTTTATGCAGTTTGACAGCTACCATTTTTAGCTCCTTAGTGATAACTGAACTGATGAACTGAAGCCTGTGACTGGGGTAGGGATGGGAGGTGGGGGGGGGGAATCTGAGTGAAGCCTTTGCTTAGGGTACTGTTTCCACAGTATTGATTGTCATATCTTCCTTGGATAACAGAAATGCAGATTCCCCAGAGGCACCTCCATACTGGTAATATTTTATATATATATATATACATATATATGTTTACTAAAGCAAGTCCTTAATTTTTAAATGAAATCTTTTGATTTTGTTTTCACCTCAATTTCCTTCTCTGACTTTCACCTTCCCTCCTCTGATCAAGCCATCCCTTATCACAAAGAATATTTTTTAAAAGAAAAGAGGAAGGAAAAAAAATCAGCGAATTAGACCAGTGTATTAAAATATCTGAGTATATATGGTATTCCATACCTGTGGACCTTTCACCTTTGCAGAAGAGTGGTATGGGAGTGTTTTCTCATAGTCTACTTTGGGGCATGTAAAGCAAGTCCTCTTAAGGAAATACGGACAGAGATTCTATTGACAGTAAATTATTTGGGGATACAAGCGGTAGAGGCTGATTTCAGCTAACTTTAGTTCCTTTGCTTCTATTGTTTAAACAGGTGATCAAAAATGTCTTCAGACCTAAAAGTGACCTATCATCATTACCAGGCGTGGTCCCAAAGAAAAGTTGAGAGAATATATTTACATTGCAGAGGTGGAAGACTGTGGGGGTGGAACGTTGTTAGATATGGTCGGTGGGATGTTTGGTTTTGCTGAGTGAAGAAGGATATGGCTGTGCTGTAACAAAAGGCATCCACGCAGAGAAAATGTTAACTCCTCCGTGTGGGTAGTTGGGCTGTTTGGGGGCTTCAGTCAATGAAAACACTTCATATTCTACTAGTGCTGTTCGGTGGTTGGAATTTGTCGCACAAAAGAACAAATTTTAAGTATTATGCTAGCATCCTCATTGTATTGGAAGGGGAAGATGACGCACATTTTGGAATTGAAGCCCAGGGATTGGTGCTTTGTTTATTTTTACTCGCCTGTCTTCAGTTATTGGGCTAATTGTGAGAGACCAGACTTAGTGGTTAGCACCAGCCTCTGCTAAGTGCTTTGTACTTTGTGGTGTTTTGAGTGTCTTTCTTTGCTAATAAATAGTGTTCAGTGCTTCCAGACAATCCAGGGTGAATGTATCTCTGTGTAGGCTTTCCCTGAATGGTGAGAATGATCTCTGTATAAACAGTGGTTTGGAGTTGGAGAGCTAGGGAAGCCTTAATCACATTGCTATTAGTGTCGACCCACATGTCTCATGAAACAGGCTAATTAATGTTTAAGTGCTGCAGGGTTATCTTCAGGTGACTGCTGTCACTCTGGGAAAGGAGTACTGCCAGGCTTCATTCACTTCAGCAGTATCTGGCTGGCTGCTTCTTGCCATAGGAGGCCAGCTGATCCACACTGGCATTTTCAGATCCGTTTTCTGGCATGATCTGTGCCTATTTCTGTTCTTCCCAGCTCCCTCCTCTCCCGAGTACAACTATTCTTGAATGTAGGGCCATCTGTACTGAGCTTGACTAAAGAAAGACCTTTGAATATCTGAATGTTCTTTACTCTGAGGAGTAGGGCTGCAGTCGGCTAGACTCATGGGGCAGGGGGGAGATTGGGGGATGGGAAGGACAACCTGTCTTGTAAATCTGCCTTAATTACTGGCTTTAAAATAAGCTGGTCCAGTTTAGTTCATTATTTTCTTTTGGGTACATGAAGTGTTTCATCTTTCCTAGAAAAATACATATATAGGAAGACCTTACACTTTCAAGCCTCATAGGGTCACATTTAATCATTTGTGACCTTGAGGAGCAACTCTTCTGCTCGTGAAATGATAGCTGAATAGGGGAGAGAAGACTGACTTCGTAGCCTATAGACAGAGCTATCTTTAATTGAACAGATAAAATAAGAAGAGAGTAATAATTTTTCTTCTTCCTTTCTCTTTTGCTGGTGATGAATTAAAAACTGGTCCAAAGAAACCTAATCTAATCTGGACTGATTTTTAGTGTGGCCAAGGAAGGTCCATTTGATTCTTACCTTGTCAGTTTATGAGGATTTGGAGGAAGGGGGTCTTGGATTGTCTTGGTTTAAGAAAATGGTCATTTTAGTGATCATTCTGCACTATCTCAGAAATTGAACATAATTTGCTTTCTTGTAATATGACTCACTTAATCACTGCCTTGATTGAGCTGTGTGGGTGTTGAGGTATAAAAAGATGATGAGACTTTTAAGTCTTTTTTTCCTCAGAGAGTTGATTGAGAAGCACCTGCTTTCACCAAGTTCATACTCATCCTTTTTCTTTTGTCTTTATTATAATTTCTTACAAAGCCTCAGTAGATGGGTGGGGGTAGCTGTTTGAAAAAATGTGTTGCACTTCTTTTATTTAGACTTTTATACTGTGCCCCTGAAAAATATTCCCCAAAGTGTTCCATTTCAGAAATGTTAACTCCTTGTTAACTTTGGGGTGGGACAGAGTTGTGAGATAGACAGTTTGCGGTTCTTTGTATTCTTCCTTATGAGTGGGATTGGGACCACCTACCCAAATAAAAATTCAGAGGTTTCTCTCAGTAGAAAACAGAAGTTTTATTCTAGCAAGTCTCGCTTGAGAGTTGGGCATCACCTACCCAGGGCTGACTGGGGCATAGCTTCCATTTCATATGAGAAACTTTCGGTTGTCCCACGCAGTCCCCGCTCTCATTTCATAGTTGAAAGTTTCTCATGCCAAAACTGGTGAGTTTCTTCAGCCTCTGTATTTGCTATTTCATCAGGGTTTAACTTTCCCCTCTTCTTCCTGACTGACTGGCATCCACCCTTGATTCCCCGATATCATTAATCTTATCTACTCACTAGCAGGCTCTCTTACTGTAATCATCCTAGAGAGTGTCCTTTGTACAGTAGTCATGCAAGGGACACACACTGGGAGTAGTATGACTCCACTCACTGCTATCAATAAAGACCATAAAACCTGCTTCCACCAAGTTCCCCCAAACCAGGACCACTCCTTTAAGTGAATATGGGAAGGATTAATCTAAGCATTGACAAATCAAAGGGGCAGCCCCTTCATAAATGTAGATACAGAGACCCAAAAGAAAACAGTAGTGCAGTTGCCCCTTTAAGAATCAGAGTCCTTTCTTCTACAGCTGTCTGGCAGGGAACATCATCAGTGAAGTCCTCTGGTCCTTGGTATTTGTTCCAGCCGTCTCCAGCGTGGCATCTCAGCACCTTCTTCTTCTTCTTGTAGGAGCCAGCTTTCTGTCCATTCTCCTACAGAAGTGATCTTCAGGAAATTCACATCAGAACCCAGTGTCTTATATTTTACATTAGTCCATTATTAATTTCCTCCCCCAGGGGGATGAGATTTCACTAAGGGATTAATCACAGGCTTCCGTACGTACATATCAATTTTTAACACAATGCCTATAGAATCTTAAAAGTGTAGTCATGCCTTGTTTCTTTGATGGCATTTACAAAATAAATCACAAGCCATTCTTCTTTTAACATTATTAATCAATGGTAACAAAACTTTAGACGAGTATGATATTATTCAAATAACAAATAACATTCTCACAAGCTCCTGATTATGTCCATACCATTACCAAGAACTAAAGGATCCTAACTCATACAGGAGCACTAGTCCCAGTTCTATAAAAACCCAAGATGTTCCATAGTCAATTATTTTAGTAAATTTGTTATTGTACTTATAAAACCTTCTGATTATAGAAACTAACCACTAAGAGATTAGAATAAGGGAACAATATTTCCCTCAACTTCCTGTCAACTCCAGACAGAGTGTTATGTCAAACTGCAAACTGCATTGAGCCAGACTTAAAGTCCGCCAGGTTTTGGTTAAGGACACCTGGAGTTAAACTCAGAAACAGTCAGTCATTAGTCCTGGCAAGTTCCAACAATCAGTTTAAGATATGACTATAATCCTTTTCTTATGTCTCATGCTGACTACTTCCTTTGATCATAGATACTTACTATAGGAGGAAAAAGGAGCAGGGAGAGGTAACGTATCAACTGTGACAGGATAAAACATCCTTAGCTCTGTTTAAATTCAGATAGAGTCACAGTTCTCCAATCATACAGTATCTGTTTCTCCTCAGGAATAGTCAGGTGGGAAACATTCCTTTCCAAAGGAACGCAGTGGGGAAACTGAGCCAGGAGGATCCCATCCTGGATTGAGGCTAAGATTGTCCCCTCGGCCTTTTTCCCAAATAAATCACATTTCCTCTAAATAGATCTCCACCTGTTCTTGTGGCATTTCTCTCAGATACTGATTCAATGCAGACAACTATACCCAAATTTAAACTCAAAACAAAATTAGTTATAGTCCCAAGAGCCTTTTACCTCAAACAGCAAGTCTCACTAATCACAGATTAAAGCCAGATGCAGTTACATTCACTCTCATGGAGTTGCAATAAGCGATATAGATTTACCAGGACTCATACATAAGAAATGTCACTTTACATCTTTCCTTCTCAAATTTAAACTTGCCCTGGTGTAAAAGCCAATCATTAGAAATCATTTCTATCTATGTACATAACCTTGCAACTTCTCAGCAAGTTAAGTTCATTGTCTAGGAACTGCATAATCCTAACAAGTTCTTTTCTCAGGGCAGTTGACCTTCCCCACACAGATACAGTAATCAATTATCCCTCTTAGGTTTTAGCATTAAAATAGTAATCCCAAACAACTTAGTTAAAAATCTCACAAATTTCATAAATGATAAAACAATTTTAACTGAAAATTCCCTTTAAAGACAAAATTTGGAAATTTTATGATTTCTTAAATCCCCAACAACCAGATTCATTCCTTTTTCCCTTTTCTCTGAAGACACAATTAATTTAACATTCCAGATTATAAAAGAAATTGCCCTTCCAGCAACATAACTAATATACTTGAAAACAGGCTCAATAAAAAAACCTTTCTTTCTAGACCCCTTCGCTAGGTTCAGCAGTCTCCTGGAGCCACGTAGTTGATAAAGTTCTTAATGCCACATAACAATATGTGCTCTTAAAATTATACAAATACACATTTCTAAGTTCAATACCGTTGGCCCTTTATAAGGGGATATTATCCACATTCATGTCCACATTTTCTTGCGAAAGTTTTACAAACAGTTTGAAATCTCCTATTGTAATCAGGTCAGTTTAAAAATGTACTGGACCAGTATTCTAACTACTTCTTTTTGCTTTCCCTCCAGGTAGGCACCTCTGGAGCTTAATAATCATAACTCACAATAACCAATATGGCATCCTCCCAGGGTGGGGAACTTAAGACCCCCCACCCAAGTTACGCTCACCAAGACTACTACGCCGCTTTCTTTTTGCATTTCTGAAGGGAGATACTTGAATAGGGCTGTCCCTCCCTCTTTCTCTTCCCAAATTGCCTTTACAACTTTGCTGTGCATTCTAAACAAGTCACTCGTCTTACGCTATTCTTCCACTGTTCTTTAGTTTCTTTCTATTTACTTTAGTGCCAAACAGTATAATCAATTCTGACTTAAGCATTAAATTAAGAGCATCACATTTCATCTGAAATATTACCAGAATGAATTAAATTGCCTTTGGTTGTGTTCTGGTACATAAAAACTTTTCCCTTTAATGAGAGGCAGAAAAGATTAAGTGCTACACCTCTCTTTTTTATCTGAGGGGGAAAAGTTCCCTTTTTCTCTCTTTGTCTCCACACTCAAATTTGGCCAGAATTAGAATGCAGAGAGAGAGAAATTATTATTATTTTTTCTTTTTTTTCTTTTTAATCTTCCCACAGTATTATAAGAAGCAGACATAGATAGATACCTCCACAGGAACAGTTTGATGATTTTGGATAGTTTTATAATAGGTCTCATTAATCTTTGTTTTCTGTTTATACTCTGCCCCTTTGTAAATTCACCCCCTAGAATCTTTTTTTCCATTTTAAAAATGTTTCATTGATGTATTTTATTTTTTAATCATCTGTAGTTTCCCTCAGCATCCCTCCTCTTCCCATAGATCCATCCTGTAAAACATAATATTTTTTAAAGACAAAAAAAGAATGAGGAAAAGTCAGTGTAACTCGTCAGTGCCTTGAAAAAGGTCTGAAAACATTGCAGCCCTTGTGGGTCTCTCGCCTTTTAAGCCGTGAGGTAGCTAGGAAGGGTCTTCTTGACTATTTTTTTAAGACATTCTTGTTCTTTATAATTTTTCCGTATTTGCTTTTGGCTTTTTAATCGTTTTTAGGTTTACTTCGTAGTCATCCCATGGTGTCTTCTGTATTCTTGGCTTTGCTTCATTCCCTCTGGGCAGCTGAGGGAGATCTTTTGTGTGCTTCTCCATATTCATCACATTTGTTATTTCGTACATGTTAGTCATCTTCCTTCATGTTCATGCACCACTGTCTGGTTAGCCCATACCTAATCAGGGAGCGTCTACTCTGTTTCCAGTTCTTTGCTGCTCCAAATGTTTTGGTGTATATGAGGATTTCTTATTGGGGGTGTCCTTGGAGTGTAAGACTAGTAATGGACTCTGTGGATCAAAGAGTATGAACATTTTAGTCATTTTATTTGCATAATTCTAAGTGATTTTCCAAATTGGTTTTACTGATTCACAGCTGCACCAACAATGTGCCAGTGCCGGTTGTGCCACAGCTTCTCTACCATTGACTCTTTTCATCTTTGCCAGTTTGTAGAGTGTGAGGTCTGAGACCTCAGTGTCATTTTGATGTGCCTATCTCTTGTTATTAGTGAGTTGGAGCATTCTTTCCTGTGGTTGTGAGGAGTTTGCAATTCTTTGAGAACTGTTTGTGCACACCTTGTGACCACTGTCTGTTGGTATTCCTAGTATCTTAACAGTAACTGCTTTCTTCAGTAATTGTGACCATCCTGAATATCCTCAGTCCTTCCTTAGAGACAAAGCCAGGACCTCTTCTGGCCTTGGTTTTTTTAGGCCCAGTATCTTTGAAAACTTCCCATGACCACTTTTGCACAACTGCCCTCCGTTTCTTCCCCTCAGTGTTAGTTGTTTCAAAACCAGCACTCTGGATGTCATCCACTTTAGTGCTTAAGAAGAAAGAGATTCAAAATTTATTTTCACAGTCTCTGTGTAAGCAACATACATTTAGAGCCTTGTTCACCTTCTCTCATTTCAAACACATCAACATAACCATCATTCAGAATACTTTAAAATCCCCACTATGTGGAGAGGGGACGGTGAGGGAGATCCAAAGACCTGGTATGCCAGTACAATCATAATACACAATATTGCCTGATTTGTCTGTTAGGTCTAAAAGTGGCTTGTGGTGAGTCTGATTGAGCTGTGGGGGGGTACAGTTGAGGGAAGCCTTGATAGAGGAAGTGCAGTTTGTGTTGGGCTTTAAAGGTAGGGAAAACATTTTATGTGTATGCATGAGGTAAGAGAGGGAGGTGGGAAAAAATAGGACTTGTTTGAGGAAATTTTGGTTAAATTTGGCTAGATTAAAACTATTACTTTTAATTGTGGCATTTTAAATTCAGTGCACATTTTTAAAAGTGCCAACTGGGTTACAAAGACAGGAACAAAACAGGCGCTACCCTCAAGAAATGTATATTCTTTTTTTGTCCAAGATATTTGTAAAGTGCTTAGCATTGTTTGTAGCTAATAATAGGCATTTAAAAAATCCCTCCCAGGATTAGAGTCTAGGTCTCTTGATTCCAGAACAAAGCTTTCCTACCATAGGTGCTTGAATGGTGAGGAGGAGCCCTTGGTAGCCTTGAGGTGCTGTGTTCTCTGTGTTGACCACTCCTCCAGTGCTGCCCAAACACTGGGCCTGAGGAGGTGATGCCTGTGGGTTTGAACAATGCCTCACAAGCCCTCTGTGCCAGAATTCCTTTTAGAAAGCAGCTTCAAAAGCTCTTCCTTTTCTTTTGTTGAGAACTTTTGGGAAAATTGTAATGAGGCATAAAAAGTCAGGTATAAATACATTTTTTAACATTCCCCCACAATTTATGAACAGTTCACAAATCACTTAATACATTAAATTCTATTTTATACTTTAGAATTGTCCTCTGTAGTAGATATTTTGTAATGATTCTGACAAGTAACATGGTTATCTCTGCTATTTGTTGGAGAAAGGCAACTTTTTGGCTTTTTTTAAACTATATTTTAGTCTTGTATCACATTTAACTTTCAAGGAAAATTGATATCATTTGGGGAAAGGAAAGTTCATGACACTGCCATATAGAAAATATAGGGGAAAAAAAGTCATTCCTAATTTCATTTTGGGAGAGTAGGAGACTGGTGATTTCTGATTAAATACCTTTTAAATTTGTCGGAGTGCTAAGTGCCATGTGGCATGATGTAGACAGGCATGTGTAAGGAGAATTCCAAGGGCTTTGGTGGTAAGTAGTGTGTGTGATGAACCTGACTGAATTCCATTTTTCTGCATCTCTCCCCCACCCTAGTCTTAACTTCAAGGACCCTGAAGCTGTCCGAGCTTTGACTTGCACTCTTTTAAAGGAGGACTTTGGACTTTCCATTGATATCCCATTGGAAAGGCTCATTCCTACAGTTCCACTGCGACTCAACTATATCCACTGGGTGGAAGATCTGATTGGCCCTTGGGATCCGGCCAGGAGTGCCCTCCGCCGAGGGATTGACATCGGTATCTCCTCTTCTCTTCGTTTCTTGCTTCGAGATTTCAAACAATGTTTCTTTACCAGCTTCTTTGCTGAGTATTTGTTAAAGAAATCGACCATTGAGATTTCTCTTCAGTCGGTGACACTTGGGCTTTTCTTACCATTGACTTCACTTAAGCAACCATACAGAGATTCTAGAACAAAAGCCTTGAGATTGAAGATGAGAAACTTGGGGGTTTCTCTACTTTTTCATTTTCCTTATTGGTTTGAACATTTATTATCTTTTACTATGTTCTTGGGATTTGGATTCACTGAAAGAAGTCCAGTTGGATTTTAGCTAGTTGTGCATTTACCGAAATATTGCCTGGGCCTGTAAAGTAACCTTTCAGGACTCTCTGGATGATTGTTTGTATAGAATGTTTGAATTGAAGTAGAACTAGTAGAATTATAGTACATAAAATAAGCTTTGCTTAATTGCTTTATGAGCATTTTATAAGCGTTTGCATTTCAGAAGACCTCCAGGGTGGATTAGTTTCAGGAAGAAGTAGTAAAGGGAAATAAAGATATGGTAAATATTTTGTCCATTTGTCATCTCCAGCCTATTCCACTAATTTATCTTTTTCTCCTTTAACTTGTTCTGGTCCTTATAGGAAAGCTTGATTAAAGAACTTTAAAATTCTATTTTCCAATGTAGAATTGCTATTGGAAATCAGTCTCTGAAGGGCAAGTGGTTCTTATCTTGTTAACTTTGAAATAGGGTTACATTAAGCCAAGTGGATGTGCCACATTCATTATAGGAAGGAGGCTGACTTCCTAAATTTGTAGCAAACTTGAAGATCTTGGCCTCTGGGTTTGATTTTCACTATGTCGCAGATCCTCTCAGGATGTTGTGAGGGAACACCTGTAGGATGTTTTTTTTAGCTATTTTTATAAAACATGTTGTGAGGGCCAGGGTGGGGACGATATGGAAGGGGGCCGCTTTGGTGGAATCAGATTTGGTCTAATTAAGTTCCTATAATCTCTGAGGAAAAAGTGAATATAATTATTAAGAGAGGAAATGTAGACTTCAGCCATTTGTTACGTGTTTACCCATACTCATCAAGCAGAGGTTGCTCTAATTCTGCAGATAGAGACTTGCTATTTGTTATTCCCTCTCTTTCCCCTTTGTTGCCTCCATTTATCCCCTCCATAATTCATTTCAACTTTGTGGGATGGCTTAGAATATAAAGCTCTAATATGAAGACTCAAGATATCTAATATTATGTTTGTCTTTACATTTGTATTTACTGTTGCAGAAACTCCTATATTTGTTTTTTTAATGGAGGGGAGAAGTTACTAAAAAGATGCACACTTAAGGCCATTTTTGTAATTTATTCCTTAGCCTTTTGATTTTTTTCTTTGTGAGAACTAAAGTATAAAGGGACCTTGTACAGACCTTTATACCTTATTGCTGCTCTGAAGGGATTGGGATTAATGACTGCTAGTCATCTAGACATTTGATGCATTTGGCCTGGATTGATTTTTCTGAACCAAAGATCTTATCTTTTCCAATTCTAAATGATTTTAGATTTTTTGGAGTCTGGTGGCCACTAGACAAGTTCTATTTTATTTTTACAGATTATTTCTTTTCCTTCAGCCATGTATTAGCCAGACTGGGGAGCTAGGTGGTCTTCATTTCACAAAAAGAATATATACATTGGAAGATACTTGGTTTTATTTGGGGAGTGAAATTTATGTTCATCTGGTTTGTGGTATTTGACCACTGTGGTATTTTAACAGATACTTTATCATTGATTTCCTTTATGGAAACGAAGTAATTGTGAAAGTATAGCCCTTTTGTAAATCAACTTAATCTTTTTGAGTTTTTAGCTTTTTCAGTCAGCCACCAGGTTATTTATGGAGTGCCTACTATGTACTCTGAACTGTGAGAGAGGTACAAACCAGAAGACTGGGCTGTAGCCAAGTGGATATGTATACAGTTTTGTTAAGGAAATAAAATTAATGTCTACAGACAATTAAAGAATAAACAAGACATATTTTACTATTAAGTGTTGACTTGTATAAGTGCTTTAGAAGTTCAAAGAAGGAAATAATTGTTTACTCCAATGATTTTGTGTGTGTATGTGTGTGTGTGTGTGTGTGTGTGTGTGTGTGTATGTATGTATGTTGTATGTGTGTTGAATTTTTATTTTGGTAGGTACAGGAGCATCTTGCATCTATCCTTTACTTGGAGCAACTCTCAATGGCTGGTATTTCCTTGCAACAGAAGTGGATGATATGTGCTTTAATTATGCTAAGAAAAATGTGGAACAGAATAATTTATCTGATCTCATAAAAGGTATACGCCACAGAACAAATATCCTTTTTTCTTTTAAAAAAACATCATTCAGTGCACCTTGTGTGCACCTTTAGCTTTTGTTCAAAGGTTAATGGAAATGTTTGGGTTTTACCAAGGTGCAGGCTTGAGTGACTCCTGTTCCCAGACTGTAGCCACCCTGCTTTTTAGCCACCTAGAGAGGGCTATGGGATATGTGAAGGAGCTTCACCCAGCCCAAGCCCTGTGACTGTTTGAACTGGCCCTCTTTTTGAGTTTCAGTGACTACTGATTGAGCAACCACAGAGTGCATGGACCTGTGCTAGATTGAAGCATAAACCCCTAGAGATGCCTGAGGTATCTTTTTCCTCCTCTACCTGCTGTATGTGTTAAAGGCTGTTAATATTCTTTTCCTTTTGTTCCAGGGACCTAAAGTCTCTTTTGTATAAACTGAGGGTACTTTTTTTGTAGTGTTAAACATATGATAAGCGGAGACATTAAGCATGTTAATGAATCAATAGTGAGTTAATTGTTGCTCCATATCTTAAACATCCTGCTTTTTCTGCCAGTGGTTAAAGTACCACAGAAGACACTCCTAATGGATGCTCTTAAAGAGGAATCTGAGATCATTTATGATTTTTGCATGTGCAACCCTCCCTTTTTTGCCAACCAGTTGGAAGCCAAGGTAGAGTATCTGCTGCTCTAGAGAAACTGAATGTTTGTCTGGATTTGCCATATTTGACCGGGTGGGATAGCGGTGAGCACAGTGTTTGCTGAGGAAGTGGGTGCATCAGGTGCAGCATTTCACTGTGAAACTTTGTACAGTACAGTGCTTTCCCAAGGTTAGTTGTTGGATAGACAGTGGCTCGTGTACACTGATAGACTTGCTGTACTGCTGGAAATAGAGCTGACTCCTGGGGGCTGGGGGCTGGCTGTGGGGGGAGAGCTTCTCAGAGTTTGGGTTTTTTTCCCTAGTCGTCTTGTTGCAGAGCTGAAAGAGGACCATAGCAAGACTTTTAATGGCGGCTCAAAGTAGCTCAGAGTGTAGAAGTAGAGAATCACCCTTAACGTGCACTGTTTCATATTATTGTTGGAAATAGAGTCTGTATAGTGGAGCAGAGAAGCAGCTCTCACCACCACCTGCTGCACCTGTCATAGTTGGGAACATTGTTAATTGAGTCTTTTTTTCCCTTCAAAAGCAATTTTCCAAGCAAATCAGCTTTGAAAGATGGACAGTAAGAAGGGATGCCCAAAAAACCCCCAGTACAGTAAAAGTCCACTAATTCAGTTGCTTATCCGATTATTCTGTCAGATTCTAAATAAAATGAGATACTTGTAAAGCATGTTTCGTAGTGCCTGACATGTAGTAGGCACTATTCAAATGCTAGCTGCTATCATTATTATTATTATTCTGAAGTAGTAAAATAATAAGTCCTTAAATTATTTGTGAGAACAAATTCTACCTTAAATGGATAATTTAGAAACAAAGAATATTGCATTTGCAAATCATGCCTGTCAATTAATCTGTTGGGACTTCTGTTAGACATCATTATAGTGTGATTTACTGTATGTACTTAGAAAAGAAAAAAATGGAATCTTTAAAAAATCTGTCATTCAGACCAGCTTACTGTAGTTAGTCTGAATTAATGAGGTTTTATTTATGAAAATCCAAATGAATATTAGAATGGTTATTTTCAAAAGATTCACTGAAATTTTTCTTAAAATAGTTGATTTAGAGAATACTTTCTACCAAAAATTGACTTAGAATAAAATGATTCCTCTTTTCAGGAAAATATGTTGAGGATAGCTCTACATTTTAGAAGCATTAAAGTATATTGTAGTGACATTTTCCTGAAATATCAGTTGTGAATCCACTGAAAGTTGTTGGGACTGAGTTAGTAGTAGATTGTAGATTAGTAGATTGTGCCTATTTTAACACTTGTTCTTAAATAAATCCTTGTTGAATTAATTGATGATTGCTAGGTTCATTAAGTTTGTATGATACAATGAAAAGGAGTAGTTTGGCCAGCCAAGCGATATAGTGGGACTGTATTTACTTTTTTGCTCCCTAAGTTAATGCCTAGTAAGGGCATAAGTAAAGAAATATTAAGTAAAGTTAAATGATCTGGGTGGAAAATAGAGGAGTTAACTCAGATGCAGTTGACTTATTGCCTTACCTTTGTGTCCATATAGCCCTGCCACAGGGCCTCAAACAAAGTAAGTGCTCAATAAGATATTTATTAAATGAATGAATGAATGAATGAATGAGAGGGTCACTAACCATTTTATCAGGTTGATCTAGCTATCTATCTCTATCTTCTCTGTTTGTACATGTGTACCTATATACACACATGTGGACGTTTTTGTCCAGACCTTGATTCTGTCTGTGTGGGGACCTCCCATTGTGGAAGCTCCTTCTACCAATGCAAATAGACAAGTAATCTATAATTGTTGCAGAGAGTGTCTGTACTGAGAAGTTAAAGTGGCTCCCAGTGGTTATATACTTGATGTGTGCCAGAATCAGAGCTTGAACCCAGAGCTTTCTCATTCTTAGGCAGTCCCTTTAATTTCCCTAAAACATAATGCTGCTGCTTCCTTTTTTTTTTTTAAGGCACTTGGGGTTAAGTGACTTGCCCAGGGTCACCCAGCTAGTAAGTGTTAAGTGTTTAGTCTGAGGCCAGATTTGAACTCAGGTCCTCCTGACTTCAGGGCCGGTGCTCTATATACTGCACCACCTACCTGCCCCAAACATAATGCTTCTTGAGATAGATGCCTTCAAATTCATTATTTTTCTACTTTACCATGCTCCCACTGGTATGTTTAAAAAAAAAAGGCATTTAAAACCAAGGAACCAGAATTTAAAACCTAGCTCTGTCACATAATACCTATGTAACTGTTGTGCAAATCATTTCCTCCCTCCTGTTCTTTGGAGATCATTTCTCTGTCTCTAAAGTGAAGGGTTGACCTAGATAACCCTCAGGGTTCCTTATGGCTTTTGAGCCTGTGTTGAAAAAGGCAGATAAGTTTAGTGTGAGGTTTTAGAAAGCTTGCTAATGGAGGGGGATGCTTTGGAGCAAGGATATGTACAAGTACCTAGTTGAGGAGTCTGAAATACCTTTTTTTTCTCTCTAGGGAGTAAACTCTCGAAATCCTCGTAGGCCTCCCCCAAGTTCTGTAAACACTGGGGGTATCACTGAAATCATGGCAGAAGGAGGGGAATTAGAGTTTGTCAAAAGAATTATCCATGACAGTTTGCAGCTGAAGAAAAGACTGAGGTAAGTAGGTCCTCACAGAATCCAGTTTCCTTTTCTTTCTCTCTCATGGTGGCCTGAAAAATAACAAATGGAAAATAAGAACATCTGATGAGACTTCTGCTCCTGGGGGGACTTGTGCCTTTAGCCACTGATCCTGCACATCCCCTGAGGGAGAAATGGCCCACGATCCGTGCTGCTGACACCAGCATTGCACTGCTGTGGAGCCAAACTGATTAAAAGATGGCTCTTGATTAGTAAACAGATGGACTCATCTCTTCCCCATGAGCCAAAATAGATTTGTTGCCCAGTCCTTGAAGCAATTTGTGTTCTTGGAATCGAACTCGCAAACAGTGACAGATGTGAGGACATTGAGCTGTCAAGAACTTAATGAAGGGAAACTGAGATCCCTCGCCAGTTTCGTAGGAGGGTTAAGGAGATCCCTTTTTCTAAGCTAATTGTTGTGGACAGCACACCTGTCATTAGGCAGTGAGAAGATATTCACAAAGAACCTTTTGCATTGCTTGGATTCTCACCCCCTGCCACATGTGTTTGAAATGACAGACAGTGCAGGGCTCCCAACACCATGGCATAGCTGCAGGGGTGAGGAAGGGAGACCCTTTCCCCATTTTCTTTTCAAAGGTAGTGATGCCCTTTGATTTCATCACATTCAGTTCTGTGTATGGAGCTCTTACCCTCTCCATTGAGTTTGTCCTTGTGACAAAGACTTTGAAAGAAAAAGGAAAAATGAAGAAGAATAATGAGCTAGACTGCCCACTGCCTGCCTTGGACATCAGTCAGCTTGGTGGGTGCAAACCCATGCCATAATCTCACCCTCTTTGAAGAAGGGAAGGAGGGACATGGTCTCAATTCTTGAGGGCAAAACTCTGCTCATTATAATTATACAGCATTCGGTTTTCTTTCCATTTCCATTGTCACGGTCATTATATGTTATTGTCTGTGATGAAAAGTCTTTCCTTGCTTCTCTGAGTTCTTCATATTTCATTATATTCATACCCTATAGTTGGTTGAGCCATTCTTGAATCAGTGGACAGCACCAGGTTTCATTCAGGTTTATTTAAAATTATTTCTGTTCAGCAGTATTAAATTCTGTTCCAGAGTCAACACATAATCTCATTAATTTCTCTAATATGAATTTCATTGAAATCCTCATGTAACATCATAGTAAGTCTATCACATAACATGGCCTAGGTGGTAGAAGAGAAGACTATGTACAGATAGATTGGGGTTGTTGATGCAAGAACATCATTAACTGGTATGTTCTGACACTGGGGAGAAACCAGCTAGAAGATACTAGTAGACCAATCAGAAACAGTAAGGGGCTTTGAAACACTGAAATCAGGTCGGCTGAGCCCTTGTTTCTATTTCTGTTCTCTTGTTAGGGGCTTCTAACGATGCTAGAATTTCAGATCCTTAAGTGAACCTAAGATAGCATTGATTTCCAGGTTCCCCTCAAAGTTACAGCTTACGTGCCTGTTCTCCATGGGTCCAGAATCCTGAAGGACAAAGGAGAATGTCATTGTAGAATGCCTGAACCGTATCCCACAGCGCTCAGCCTGCCCTGAGTGTGTAGGCCCTGGTCCTGTAAAGGTTGTTCCCAGGTTGCCACCTCATTCCAATGTTAAAACATCACTTTTTTGGGGGGAGGGTAATAAACGCAAAACCTTAAGAATGCTGATACAGCTTCCTGAGAACATCTGAAAGGTAGCACAGAGATTGAAGGAAAAGCAGAAATAGATATTTGGTTATGATTCTGGGCCCTGTAGCATCTTTGAAGAGTTTTTCAGAGTGAATTCTATGAAATCCAGTATATGAGAAGTTGGACACACTTACGTTTGTGAAGCTGACAGCTAGGTTTTCAGTATCTTCGTCTTTGTATGCACAAGCAGAGGTCAGTGATCTCTACCTAGGTCTCTCCTGGAAGCTTAAAAACAGGGGACCTCGGTGGGCCTAAAATATAGGTAGGAAAGAAGGAAAAAGGAAAATGGTGATGTCAGAGAGGAAGAAAAAGAGGGGAAGTTAAAGTTAGATCTGTATGATGGTGAGGACTAAGGGAGCCCCAGCAGCAGCAGCTTCAGACCCCACACACCAAAGCTCTTTTAAGTCAAGGAAGTGATTTTTGTGTTTTTGGGGGGGGGCTTTGGTTTTTGCTTTGCTTTTTTTGCGGTCGGGGTTAAGTGACTTGCCCAGGGTCACACAGCTACTAAGTGTCAAGTGTCTGAGGCTGGATTTGAACTCAGGTCCTCCTGACCCCAAGATCGGAACTCTAATGACTGCACAACCTAGCTGCCTCTAAAACCCTTAATTTTTAAAGGACTGGTGAAGGATGTGCCTATTCCAGGCATAGGACATGAGAAGATAGAGGAATAAAAAGTAGACCAGTATGGCTTGACCAAAGAGTGATACGTAAGGAGGAGTCGGGTTGAGTGCCCAACAGAAGACACAGTTTGGTCCTCGAGGAGATAGAGAGCCAGTGAACGTGGTGAAGGAGCGACTTGTTTGGCCTTGCACTTTTGGAGAATCTCTGTGGCAGTTGTGTGGAGGATGGGTTTGAAGCAAGGAGACAGATACGGTCAGAGTATGGTGGAGTGAGCATCCAGAGTATGTGTGGTTACTTCTTGGTCAATTACATGCGTGTACTTCTGTGCTAAAAATTATGTTTTTAAAAAACACACAAATGGAAATTAGAAAGGGTAAGATAAAGATGAAATAATATCTGCTCTTAGAGCCAGTGGGAACTGCTGGATTTTATTGATGGGCTGGTTTAGAAGCAAGGAAAAATGACCAGACCTCTGCTTTAGGAAAGGCACTTTGGCTAATGTGTGGAAGATAGATTGGGGCAGGGAGATGCCTGAGGCAAGAAGGCTACTACAAGGCTGTTAGAGAAAGCTGACAATGGTCTGAACTGGGGGGAGGGATGTGTGAGCAGAGAGGAGACGGGGGCAGGAGAGGGGGAGGGATGTGCGCTAGGAAGAATGAGAAGTCAAGGCCAGTCTGACCATCAGCAAGCATTTATTCATAGCTTATAGTTTCTGTGCTAAGCACAGGGAATACAAAAACAAATCCCTGCCTTCAAGGGAGCTTATGTTCTAATGGGGAAAGACAACATGCAAAAGGAAGCTGAAAAGGGGTGGTGGTGGAAGGATGGCGAGATGAAGGTATCCAGAGTAGAGGGCATTGTAGAGAAAGTCTGATAAGAGTCAGGAGTTCATGAAGGATTTTCTCCTTAAAATAAGAGATTCTGGGAGTAAGTGGCCAGTTAGAGGAAGAGAGGTTGCCCCAGTGGAGGGTCCTTCTAGTATGGGAGGTCCTTAAGTAGAGTGGGGTTTCAAGGCATTGTAGAGAATGTCTGGGTGAGTGGAAGGATAGTAGTCCCCTCACAATAATAAGGAAGTTTGGGAGGCACCTTTGAGGGGGAAAGATAATCAGATCTCTGGTCATCACAGCTTGTGCATGTGATTCACTCCCCCCCCCAAAATGGTAGGAAATAGAGCTCTTTGTCAGTCAGGGTTGCCCATTAGTGCATTAACCATGTCCAGAAAAAAATGTCTCCCTGTGCAGTGTGAGCCCCATCACATGCTCAGGCAGCAGGCTTCATTAGCAGTCTAGAGTCATGGTTGGTTAGTACATTGGCCAGCATTCTTAAGTCTTTCAAAGTGGTCTTTACACTGTTGTTCTTACTGTCTTTTCTTTCTTTCTTTTGGCTAGGCAGTACGGTTAAGTGACTTACTCAGGGTCACACAGCTAGTAAGTGTCAAGTGTCTGAGGCTGGATTTGAACTTGGGTCTTCCTGACTCCAGGGCCAGTGCTCTATCCACTGAGCTACCCAGCTGCCCCTGTTGTCTTAATTGTTCTGCTGGTTCTGCTCCCCTCTTCCTCAGTTCATACAAATTTTCCCAGGTTTTTCTGAAACCATCTTTTTCATTATTTCTTGTGACCCAGTAATATTCATAGACCATGATATGTTCAGCCATTCCGCAGTTGATGGGCACCTCTCCTTTGTTTCCAGAGAGCTGCATGAATATGTGTGTCTGTGTGCATCCTTTTCCTGTGATTTCTCTTGGGTCATAGGCCCAAGCGGTATTGCTGGGTCAAAGTGTATACACGCTTGAGTAGCTTTTTGGGCTTTGCTTTCCTGAATGGCTGTATTACTTCTCAGCTTCACCAGCGGTAGTAGTGGGCTTGTTTTCTCATAGCCCTTCCAGTGATTGGCATTTTCCTTTTATTTATTTATGTATGTATGTATGTATGTATGTATGTATGTATGTATGTATGTATTTATTTATTTAACCAACTTGGCTAGTATGATGGGTGTGAGCTCAAAGTAGAAGCTCAAAGTAACTTTAATCTGAATTTGGCTCATTATTAGTGATTTAGAACATTTTTTCACGTGGTTGTTGAGAGCTTGGATTTCTTCCTTTGAAAACTGCTTATTCATACCCTTTGACCATTTATCAGTTAGGGAATGACTGCTGTTATAAATTTGTAGCAGTTTCTTAAGTATCTTGGATATGAGGTACTTTTCAAGAAACGTGATGCAAAAATCTTTTTTCCCAATTACCTTTTTACCTTCTAATGACACAAATTTTTAATATTGCCTTTCAGTGACATTGATAAACTCTCAGTAAGTTAATCCTATTTACAGAATGTATTCAGAGGATGTGTTCTATTTCATTGTGGAATTAGAATTGCACAGATGTGTAAGGCCAAGGCTTTTGATTCCTTCGATCTTTGGCTTCCTAGACATTGGTGCTGAAAGGGACCTTAGGCCCTCCATGTAGCCCAGCCCCGCACATCAGTGCTTGTGATGGCTGGAGTCAGTTGAAGAATGTTTTTATAAACCTGCCGTGTACCTGGGGCAAGAATTTTAACATCCTGATGTCTGCAACATAGTTGGCTATGAAATAGCAGCAGGTTACCAGAGAGAAAGTGTGGGTTCACGAAGATGGGCCTCATTCATTTGGACTTTGTGACCCATTAGCCATCCATGCACTATGTATAATGTACGTGAGATCAGGCGGGTCAGGGACATCTGCTGTTACAGCAGTCTGCACGCTCACATTCAGGGAAGGGTAGAAGTGGTCTGGGTGGTAGATAAGACTGTCATGTGTTTTAGTGAATCGTGTGGCAGGCCTGTTACTGAAATGGAACGAGAAGTGCAAGAATCGCATCGTGGCAGTTTGTGTGCTCTGTGTTCTCAGGCCCTCGTTCTGTATCCGTCCGTAGAAGAGGTGGTCCACTGGCCAAGAGCACTGGGTCTGGAGGCAGGAAGACCTAGTTCTGTGACCCTGGGCAAATGATTTAACCTCTATGTTATCAGCTGCAAGTTGCAAAATGATAACACCTATTTTATAGGGTTAATGAGGGTCAAATGAAATAACATATAAAATGCTTTGCAAACCTTAAAGCACTATATAAATGCTGGCCATTTATTAAACTTGGTTCAGAAAGGAATAACTGAAAGAAATCAGGCTATAACATTATTTCACATGTCCTTTTTGTACAGAAATATTCTTTCTTAGGAAAACAGTTGACTTTCTTATAAGCTGAAAAGTTGTTTACTCTCTTTCCCCCTCTCCATTTAGGATAAGGTTTGTTAAAAGAAATACAGTCTTTGGAGTAGAGAACAGTTGTCCTGTGCTCACAAGCTGATGTAAGCAGTTGTCTTTCTTACACATACATACACACACTCTCACTCTCTCTCTCTCTCTCTCTCTCTTCTCTCTCTCTCTCTCTCTCTCTCTCTCTCTCTCTCAGCTTTCTTCTGCTCCTAACCTGAGGCTTCTGGGAATCCAGGAGATTGAGTTCCAGTCCTTGCTCTGCCATAATTACCTGCATAACTCTGGGCAGGTCACTTTGTCTCTCACGCTCCCCCCAAGAATACTAGAAAGCCTCTTGTGTTTTTGAGTTTTTGATTTTATTGGCAGCCGTTGTTGTCAAGGGAAAAATGGAAGGAGTTCCTCTGGTTTCCTCCTTTGCTTCCTCATCTGTAACAGAAGGGGTTCTCCTAGATGACCCCCGAGGTTCTTCCCAGCTCTAAACCTCTGAGCTTATGCTTCTGTGCCCTCGTTAACGATGGCTGTTTAGAAAAAGAGGGTTAACTGAGACATCCCGCACACCTCCCTGCTAATCTTTAGGAGGATGGACAGTTCTTAATTGCTTCTCCTCCTGATTTACTCAGGTTCTTCATTCTAAAGTCTTCCACCTTGCAACTTACTTTATTAAAGGAGTAACACCCTATTTCTTCATGTTTTGAACTTATAAGCAAGATGATACAGATTTCTTTACAAGTAGAACAGAATAACAGAAGTGCCTGTACACCAAGGACAAGCTAATATCTTTGTACCATTGATGTTGTTCAGCCTATGGAAGAGCAAAGGCAAGCAGTTTCAACAAAAACAAGTATCTGAGTACCTTGTCTGTGCAGACCACTGTCTTAGAGAATCTCCCATAAGTCATTAAACTACTTTTCTATCGCTAGTGATGCAAATAAAGTATTGTGCTTGCCACCAACTTAAAAATTTAAAGGTAAATTGCATTTAGTGAAAAATATTCTGTATTTCAGTCTTTTCCCTTATTGTGACAGGTATCCCTTTCTGGATTTGTCAGGTATTGCTGTGAGGAAATAAATGATATGACTAGTGTCCCTTATTTTCTATAAGGTGGGGGGGAACCCTCTCTCGCGCGTCAGCAGAGACTGCCGGGTTTGCGGATCTTTTCGGATATCTGAGTCCTCTCATACTATTGTGCTTGGGGTCTTAAAGTTTTTGTTGTTGTTCCCTGACATACTTTTCCTCCTCCTGAGGGAAGGAAGTGGCCCATATGTCAGACCAAGCAGATTAATGATTCTGTGGTCTGCTGACCCTGGAGCTGACTCTTTGTGACTCTCCATGACTCTCCCTCCCCCCAAGTATAGTATAAAGCTTTTGAATTTTGAGGCAGCCATTGTTATAAGGGAAAAAATCAAAATGGTTACTCTGCTTTCCTTTTCCTTTTTTCCAAATCAAATCTGGACCTCTCCTGGTGCCTCCCTCTAGGAGGCTCTTCATCCAAGCCCTTTTTTTCCTCAAGTTTGTTGGGCTTGTTTTTGATCATATCTAGAGGCATTACTATGCGTGAATCTTGTCATTATCACTGATGTTTCTTTCACTATTCTTCTTCGCAGTTGTCCCATTTGCTTTCATTGAGTTGCAGGGGGAGGAGAAGGTATTTATTCTTAGAGTGGGAAAATGGTTTAAAATTACCTGATTTTTTCCCCTAGATGGTACAGCTGCATGCTTGGAAAGAAATGCAGTCTGGCTCCATTGAAGGAGGAGCTTCGGATACAAGGGGTAAGTCTGTGTCAGCAATAAGGGAAACAAACATGGTGTGGGACCCTGAGCTTGGGCAGGGTTGTGAGCAAGCCAGTGGTCATCAGCCTACGGGGAGCGCCTTCGAGAGTCATGAAGTGAAGGCACAAGTGGGGTGGAAAAGGAGCTGTCTGGCTGTCCCAGGGTTGAGGTAGCTTTACATGATGGGCTGGAAAATCCCAGCAGGCGATGAAAAAAAGGGGTTGGTGGGGAGGGGATGGCTCAAATACACTGAGATCTGAAAGAAGTCTTGAAAAGAATGTAAGCCCCTTCACTGGACAGATATAAGAGGGGGTTAAGATCCAGAGGGAGGATTCAGAAAGTTGGGAAGTTTTGTGGCTCCATATATCCTGTTTCACATATTTGGGCAGATGGTATGGATTTGGGACAGTTGGCTCAGCTTACGGTGCTGGGGAACCTTCCGTGACAAAGTGGAAGAAAACTTCAGTTAGAATACCTGTCTGGCGTCTGCCGGACCCGGTCAGTAAACTGTGAAAACAGGAAACACCCTTTCCGTTTTTGGCATGACTGGAGTGGAAACAAAATGCTGTGCTGCTTTGGAAGCAGGAGTTGATTGGTTGTCTGCATTTGATAGTTAAGGAATTGGTTCTGGACACTTTCTTATATGTGGACAGTCGGTTCAGGATGCTAATTTTCATTCTTTAAATTAATTGCAGCAAAGGGCTGTGTGAGTTGACCTGGTGGTCACAGCGCCAGTGAAGGTGGCAGCATTTTGTGGGGCTAGAAATCAGCCCCATAGATTTGTGCGTATTGTTGCTGCTGCTCCTGGCACTGTGCTTCCTTCTAAGCTCACATTTTACAAGGACTGCTTTCCACGTTCCTTCCTCATGGGCTGGGTTGAGATGATAAAGCATAGTTGCCTCTGAGTTGGCGTCATCAGTTCTGTCTCGAGTTTAGGGGAAGGTACCTGCCCTCAGAGCTCCATTTTTAACTCTGTATTTGATCATAATGGTTACTTAGCAAAGATTAAGACACTGCGGATGACGGCACTGTTTTGGCTGGCTTGCTTCATTGTCATTTAATGATATTCGATGTCTCTCTCAGGTCCCCAAAGTCACCCACACTGAATTCTGTCAGGGGCGCACAATGAGATGGGCTTTGGCTTGGAGCTTTTATGATGACGTGACTGTGCCTGTAAGTACTGACCTCTCGCTCCTGCTGCTTAATCTGTGGACACAAGGTGTGGTAGTCGGTCATAGCGTGCTTTAGACGTTCTTACTACTTTTCAGGAGCTTCGGAGCACAGCGCTGTGCTCACTTGTACCCTGGGCACTTCACTGTGGGTTACAGTTGAAATGTTGGCCTCTAAGGCTGCATTGCCCTTTGACCTCTCTTCCCTGCCCAGATTTGTGCAGTGAAGGCCAAGATAACTTATAAATTGAAAAGTCAAGATAGCTCTTAAAGGCAAGTTTTTACCCTGTTAAAATTGTACATTTATAAAATTCCTTTAATGAATGTTCCCTTTTGCCTTTCCTTCTCTTCTGGGGCATTTGTGAACATATGCTGAGGGGTTTCTGGAAGATGCCTAACTTTAGGCTTGGATTCTTAGAGGGCAGGAAGGGCCAGACCCTATTGAAATTTGAAAAGATTTTCCTGGAATTTCAGTTTGTAGGCTTTTTTCTGTCGCTCAGTGAATATCCTCCACCTTAACCCTTAACCATGTGAGGATGGAGCGGGAAAGGAGTTATGGGCAGTCACGTTTCCTTCCTCTGCCTGGAGTTCTTTTCAGAGGCTGAAACACGGACACAGTGAGAGATAGCTACCTCTCTACTAGGGAGGTAAAATATGAGGTTGTGCTCACAGCCGATCTGAGGAGTTGGAATGGGAAGAGGTAAAGGTGTAAAGTGACAGCAATTAGTTTTCTTTTAAGTCTCAGTTTTTCCCTTCCTGTATTTCACATCATTAATCAAAAAATATTTGGTCTGTTGGGTCATAGATTCAGATTAGAAAGGACTCTTGATAAGTTATCTAGCCCAAGCCTCCTTATTGTATAGACAAGGAAACTGAGGCCTAGAGAAGTGACTTGGTTAAGGTCACCTAGATAGAGAGGTGGGATTTGAAACTAGTCCCTCAACACTTAAGTCCAGTTCTCTTTCCAATGTACTGTGCATGCCATTAATTAAGTAATTCGTTGCCTCCCGAAGCACATTTCTACACCCAAACCATCCTTGGTGAGTGCCTCCTCTGTCCCTGATGCTCCACTCAGGGCCAGCCCTTGACTTTTTGTGCCTTGGAGGACGATAGCATCCATGCCCTTCCGCCTGTCGCCTCTCAGTAGGCGTGCACGGGCTGCTGGAGACTTCATACCTCCTCCTTTGTGTCCAGAGCCGGTCCAGGAGGTCCGGTGTGGGAGCGCCTTTTGGATCCAAGGCTGTCGCTGTTCGCTGCCGCACGCAGAAAGGGGAATGGAGCAGCTGGCATTTGTCACTGTGTTACTGGTGGTGTTTTCTGAGTGGGGGTGTTCTGGGGACTCCCCGGCGCTTTGCTCCCCGTCAGGCTGCTGGGCTGGGGGAGGGGGGAGAAGTGTTGAAGCCAAGTTTCCTGCTTCTGTTTGGGCACCTTTGGGCAGATCTTTGAAGGTATTGGAAGGTTGCCCGAATGCACTCTGGGTGATTGCTCTGGGTGATTTATGTAGAGAATTCGTTGGTTGGAAAGGTGGCTTTGGTTGGCCTCCCGCCCTCTGCCAGCAGCCCTGAAGGGTAGTTCTGTCTGTCTAAGACCAGACAGAGACCCCTAAAAACCTTCCTTCTGAAATGGACGGCACAAGGGGCACAAGACTTGCCCCTGGGGAGGTGGGGGTGGCTGGGTAGTAGAGTTGATAGAGCAACTGCCCTGAACTCATGAGGACCTGAGTTCAAATCTGGCTTCTGACTAGCTGTGTGACCCTGGGCAAGTCACTTAACCCCAGTTGTATCCCCTCAAAAAAGAAAGGACTGAGAGGTTGTCTAGTCCGATCCCCTCCCAAAAAAGAAAAAAAGACTTGCCCCCCAAGGGGTTAAAGGTGTTGTTGATACACTGCTTTCTTCCCAGGCCGACCCAACAGCTGCCGTAGAGGCAAACAGCACCTGCTTCCTACATCCGTTGGCACCCCAGCTAGAAAAGCTGATAATTAGCTCTGGCAAAGCCCGTGTTAGCTCAGAGACCAGAGTCTTCCTAGAGGAAGGGAGAGAGAGGGGGGGGAGAGAGAGAGAGAGTGTGTGTGTGTGCGCGTGTGTGTGTGCGTGTGCATGTGTGTGTGTGTGTGCGCGTGTGTGTGTGTGTCTCCTGAAAAATTGGTGAGGTCTCAGCACCCCCAGAGGGCCCTATTTCTGTATCAGACACTGTAGCTGATCTTTCAGAAGTGGGGGCCAGGCTGCTACTCCGCCTTCTCAAGGCTGTTCTGTTTCTGACAATGAAGGAATGCCATTTGCTAAAGGTTTCAGATTTCTCCTGTGCCAGACTACTGGTCATCATCCCCACCCCTCATCCACTTCCCTCCAGTTAATACCAAATTCCCAAGCCTTCCATTAGATGCACTTAACCTGCTCCAGGAAAAGTGGCTGTTTCTTATTCGTAGTAACCCAGCAACAGTTTCTTAGGACTGGTGCTGTGTGTGTGTGTGTGCGTGTGTGCGTGCGTGTATGCGTGCCGTGCTCTTGCCCGAACATACTTGGCCCCTGGGAGTGGGCCAGGTGAACAGGGGACATCATATGGTTTGGGATTTGGTTGTGGTTGTGTTGTCCTTTAGCAGCCTCACCCCCACCCCTGTTGTTTAGAACTACTCACCTCACTTAGCCCAGAATCTGGCAGAGATGGGAAGAGGAAGCCCAGAGAGAGTCACTTAAGCAGAAATATTGGCCTACTTCTTGTTTCCTTTTTTTTTTTCTTAACCATTTTTAGTGTAAGCATGCAAGTTTCTACGGCAACTTCTGTTTTCACTTATTCCAGGCCTACTGACTCATTTCTGTTGATGCTAAACGTTTAAGAAAAATCTGATTTTTACTGCCAAGTCAAGTGGCTTTGCTAAGCCTGTAGATCCTGTTGTCTGGATTTATCTTAGCAACAAAAAGACGGGTCCTGATGTTGATAGAATTTTTGCACAATCATTTCTGATGAGGGAACATATTTTAGCAACTGTTCTTTTCAGAATTCTAACAGGAAGCTTGGTTTCTTCTTTGGCCCATTCCTTTTCTCTAGTCACCCCAAGGGGGAACTACTACATTTCTGCCCCTTTAGGAAGTTTGTCACTTGGAGTTTAAGGAAACCTCCTGCCCCCCAAGGTCTAACTTTGAGGTATGCATAGTCTTATTTGCTTGGAGGATTTTTTTTTTAAGTA
This sequence comes from Phascolarctos cinereus, assembly GCF_003287225.1. Taxonomy (NCBI): domain Eukaryota; kingdom Metazoa; phylum Chordata; class Mammalia; order Diprotodontia; family Phascolarctidae; genus Phascolarctos; species Phascolarctos cinereus. The sequence continues at coordinate 29,999,242 of NW_027555958.1, forward strand.
TGTCTCATAACTTGGTCTCAAAGAGACATCTTTAGGGTTCTTCCTTTAAGCCCAGGGCTCTCCTGTCTAGGAAGGTTGATATTGCCATAAGGTTAGTTGCCCTTGGGAAGCAGGATAGAAGTAATGGTTCCTTCCCCCAGTGAGAGTGGAATGGAGTTATTCTCAACTAGGGAGCGGACCTGGAATAAAGGTATTGGGTTAAAACCCTTAGCACACTGATACCACCCAGTTTCCTTGAGATCTTTCGGAGAAATGAGAAGCTTTCTTGGTCTATACCACAAAGATCATGAGCCACTTGCAAATTCAGGTTGAAAAATCTTAGCGATCAGGGAAAAGGCATGGAAAACCTCTTGTTTTAGAGCTGGGAGGGCCTTTTTTTTTTTTAGCGTGAACTAATTTTTAAAATTTTTTTATTAATTTATTTTGATTTATCAACAATCACTTCCATAAGCTTTTGAGTTTTAAATTTTTCTCCCCCTCCTTTCCCCTCTCCCTCCCCAAGACGGCGTGCAATCTGATACAGGCTCTACATATACATTCCTATTAAACATATTTTCACATTAGTGATGTTGTAAGGAAGAATTAGAATCAATAGGAGGAGCCACCAGAAAGAGGAAACAAAACAAAACGGAAGAAAAAAAAGAGCAATAGTATGCTTTGATCTGCATTCAAACTCCATACTTCATTCTCTGGATAGCATTTTCCATTATGAGACCTTTGGAGATGTCTTAGATCCTTCCATTGCTGAGAAGGGCTAAGTCTGTCAGCGTTAGTCCTTGCATAATGTGGCTGTTACTGTATGCAGTGTTCTCCTGATTCTGCTCACTTCACTCAGCATCAGTCCATACAAGTCTTTCCAGGTTTTTCTGAAGTCTGCCTGCTCATCATTTCTTATAGCACAATAGTATTCCATTACATTCATATACCACAACTTGTTCAGCCATTCCCAGTTGATGGATATGCCCTCAGTTTCCAGTTCTTTGCCAGTACAAAAAGAGCTGCTATAAATATTTTTGTATGCATGGGTCCTTTTCCCATTTAAGTGCTGTTACTGGGTCAACTGTGCCCTTTGGGCATAGTTCCAAATTGCTCTCCCAAATCTTGATGGGAAGGCCTTTTGAGGCTGTTGAGTCCAACCTTGTCATTTGTAGAGGACAAAACTTGGGCTCGGGCACAAGTGACTGGACCTCTAGAGGCAGGATCAGTTAGTGATCCTGCATTTGTGTTTTTAGAGGGCAGAGACAAACTGTACATTTATTAACAAGTTTTCTAAACCTGTAAGTGTTTTCTAAACACTTAAGTGTGTAGCACACTAAAGTGGCATTCTTCAAAAATAATATGCTTTGTCGTCTAAGTTGTCTGACACCGTTGAGTAATTACCCAAACTGCCAACCCTCCCCAAATCTTTGTTCTTCCATCACCAGCCAGTTCCTAGTTTAGCTTTCTTAGAGATCCATGCACAGGAGGTTGCAGTGAATGTAACTAAAGTATTTGGTGAATCTGATTTTTCATAGAGCCATAAGCAACAGTATCCATCCAGGTACCTCGATCTTGTCATTTAGGGGCTGTCTTTGAAAAACCACTCAGTTATCCTAAAGACTGGCAGAGTATGTCAGTTTAGTATAAAAAAAAATTATTTGTGTAATATGTAGTCAGAACAGTAACTAGTTGACTAAACTGAATTTTTCACTTTGATAGTGTCATATAAAGCAAGCATTAAGTTAAAATTACTTGAGTAGGTATGGTCCCTAGGCCATTGGCCCTCCACTGTCCCTGGACATGTTGGCTGGGAGAGCCATTGAGTGAAGACCCTGCTTTCTGTCAGCTTTCTATTCAGCAAATATTTATTATGTTCCTAGAATTATAGCGAATAGAAAAGAAATGTCTAGGACCTTATCCTCATTCTCAAGTAGTGTTTTCATAATTATAGTAGAGAGAAAAGACAAGTATGTATTAGGTTTTTTCAGCAGAAGATGACATGTGAGTTAATTGCTGGCATGAGTGATGCTCATTAGAAAAGGGAAAAACCAGTCTGGGCTAGAGGTGCCCTGAGATCTTGAGGTAGACCCTGCTCATGGAGGGAGTGTGGCAGGCAGCATAGCACATTGGGCAAAAACCCCAGGGGAAAGGCTCAGCACATTTCTGTCTCCCTTCTTAGCTCTTCCTTTGTTTGCATAACAATGTAGGAGGCCTGGCCTGTGTGCATTGGTATGGTTTCCATATAATCCATTGAAACCTCAGTACAAGAAAAAGGGAGGAGAGAGGCTAAGCCTTTTTATTCCTTTTAGGCCTGTTGTCTGCTTTTTTCCAGAGCCCTAGCTGGTGCTTGTATATATTTGGATTGCTGCCCTGTCTCACAAAAAACAAGGTGCATTGAAAATCATAAATCACACCCTCTTAAACATCCTGCCTTGTTTCAAGACAGTGGCAAGAGACTTGAGTTTTTAACATACCTGACCTTCTGCAGCCAAGGGTGGTGGGGTTTTTTTTATGTTAAGGATTTTTCCCCTGCCCACATCAAAAAAAGCATTTGTGTTTAATTTTGTAACCCACATTAGTGTAAACAAGACAATGAAAGATCAAAACAAGAGCAGACTAGGTCAGAAAGATGTTATTAAGTGCCTACTATGTGTTTGATACTTCCCAAGCATCTTGAGAAGAATTCAGTTTAAATTTGGACATCGAATTTAATTTTTCCCTTACTACTGAGGCCAGAAATACATCCCAATGTCTGTGATCCTTTTAAATATTGTCCTTTTTCTCAGAACTTCTTTGGAATTTCTCTTTGGGAATCCCTTCAGAATATAACCTCATGAGGACAAATTTTAAGTCTTTGAAGGTCAGTTTTGGAGCAGCCCATAAGTCATTCAGAGCCCTGTTTGGTGAAAAAAGTAAATAACCAAGTTGGGTCATAGTTATACCCCAGCTGAGAAAGAGCTGCGATTTTTATCTCTGATGGTTTTCCCTCCGCTGATAGTGATCACTGTCCCTTCTTGATTTAGTGAATATGTAGCATCATTAGTTACAGTGAGTTAAAAACAAATTCTTCCCCTGCTGGCTAATTTCTCCTGGTTCTCAAATGACACTTGGCTTCCAGGACTGTGCTCCAAGACTTTTCAGCTGTCTTTGAAGAGAACCCTGGTCCGCCTCTGTTCCATGATGGGGATTTGGACTTGAGTTCAGAAACTGGGTTGTAGTCTTCTAAAAAGGAAGGTGTGACCATGGACTATTGAGCTTAGTTCCTCCTGTGACTTACTTAAACTGTTTAAATTGGTTCAGACTTGAACTAAGGGATGGCTGCACAGTGATTGCTTTGAAGGGACCAGTGTGCATTGGGTTATATAAATTCTGGCGTGTTTCTTTTAAAGAAAAAAAAATCGGTATCTAGCTTTCTTCAGTCAGTATGCACTTTCACTTTCTGCTTGGCTGCCTTTCGAGTACTGACTCAGATTTCTTTCAGCTCCATTAAGTTCATACACTGTACCTTACTAAGTGCATATACACATAGTAGGCACTCAATAAAATTTGAGTGAATCAAGTAGGACTTTTCGATAAAATGTACCAGCTGTGTCCACCCAGATGTTCCAGTCTTGCCCGTGAAGTGCTTGTGTTTACTCTGGTCTTTTTTGTCCTCCCAAGGAAGATCGTCCAAATTCAGTTTCTGTAAAGAGTGGCAGAGAACGTGCTGTGTTGCCAAGATGACTTTTTCTATTCTTACCTCTGTAACAACTTCAGAGACATTGAGGCTGTGCCGGGCTCCTTGCTACTCATGCCTTCTTAGCTGACCTTTTCCTGAGCCAGTCTCCTGCTTCTGCCAACTCTTGTCTGCCAGAACCTGGGCACAGAGTCTTCATTCTTAGGAGTCTTCTCAAGTAGCCTTCTCCACCTTACCTTCTTCCCCTCCCTCTTTTCTTCTTTCGTCCCCTTTCCATTCCCCCTGTCCCTCTCTCACTCTCCTTTTCTCCCCTCTGCTTCTGTCTCCCTCTTTTAAAATCAGAGCACTTAATTTTGTCCTGGTTTTCTTGGGATTTGCTGTTGATTATAACTAACAGGCCAGGGCTGTGTGTCACAGTCTGTTAGCTATGGTGCATCTCACTTAAGGCCTCATTCACAGATATTGTTAAATCTATAAGTGATGGCAAAAGTGGGAGTATAAGGAATCTTAAAATTCTTAAATCTTAAAAATTAAAATTGGTAGGTTTTAAGTAAATTATTTGAGCAAATAATTGTCATTTTAACTTATTGTAATACTCCTCCCATTTTTTGTGTTCTGAACGGGTCACCAAATAGCAAATAAAATTATTGTGTAAACCACTGAATCCATGCAGTTTTTGACAGAAATAGGCATCCTTTTTAGAGGGCAAATGACCCAAGGGACTGATTTCATACTGTAATTTCAGTTGCACGGTATTATGGGGAGGGGACTTTCTTAATCTGACATGAGTTGTAAAGTGGGCTCTGGTCCTTTGTGTTAAGCTGGATTACCCAGTGTGAAGCATTGATTTTTAGACTTTAAGATGTTGAATTATTTAAGTGCACCTTGCCTGCTAAACTAGATTGTTGCTGTTTGAGGACTTGAAACAGATCTCTATGATGATGACTTTAGATCTTAGTGTTAGCAAAATAAGTTCCATTTTAATTGTGAGTGGAGAGACAAAGCCATCCATAAGATTTCCCATTCATTGAACACTTGTGAAGAGGTATGAAACGATGCTAATAGAAGGGATCTAAGTGGTGGTGTCTTAAGACCTGCTCTTGCTCTTTATTGCATTTTAATGTGACCCTGCTGAGTAAAATAAGGATTTTCAGTATGTCAGAGTCCACATCAGGATGGGGGGGGGGGATGTTGAAGTTTATAATCATTAAAATCTTGCTTGGAAATTTATGAAAGAATGAAGTTGTCAGCCTTTTGGCATAAAACTTGATTTAAAATATTTTTTCTTTTTTAATGAATGAGCAGCTGTCAGCAAATCTGACATTTCTGATGACATAATACGCTAGGGCAGAGCTTTGTGTAGGGGAGATTAGAATTGGAGTACTGGATAAAGTAGCCCCATTTGGGACAGGGAAGTTCTATTATTTAAACCTAGATCAGTAGTTTAATGTTTCTCTCTTGTTGGATCTTACTTCCCTTAGGCTTTGTAAAAGTCGGTAGAAACAGGAAGACTAAATTAGCAAGGTTTTAGAGTGCTTCCCTTTTTCTCTCCATCCATCTTTAGAATTGGGCGGGTCGGGGTGGGGAGTGTGGTGGTGGGGGGAGGGGGGTGTTTCTTTGGGAAATCCTACTTCTCTCAGATACAAAAAGTATTCGAGTCAAATGGGTCAGGACCTATCAGTACTAGTGGAGTAACTTCAGGAAGCCACACTGCTGCTATGTTGTATCTCCGTGTTTAGCCGTACTCTGGTCAGGCACTTGAAAGAACCAAAATGAATCACAGAAGTGCCCCATGGGTAGTAATTCCTTCCATAAGGTCTTTGTTGTATCACAGGGCTTAGTGCATGTGTGTATGTATGTGCACATACACACACATCCTCTCTCTCTCTCTTTCTCTAATGTTTAAAGTTGAAATATGGAACTTGATTCTGTTACCTATTTTTTACAGCTTCAAATACGTTGTAACTAGTTTAATACTTGGATTTTTATGTTCTTGGCCAGGAGATACTTGAAAGCTGCAGGCACACTCATAAGTGGTTACTTTTTCTCTTGCTGTGTTATTAAGTCATTATTCTACCACCTGAATCTTAATGTCAAACCTGAATTGGCCCGATCTTGTCTGAAAATATTAGCCAGACAAGCCTAGGCTTGGGCACAGCCCAGAATCCACTGTTTGTCGTTTCCCCTGAGTGCTTTTGATTGGCTTGTTTCCTCTGTTTCCATCCCTTTCTGGTAAACTCAATCAAATCGAGTTGTTGTTGTTGTTGTTTTAAAGCATTTCTTTATGTAATGATCTTTTATTTAATCTGCTTGCTAACTTAAAGAGGAACATTGAGGAGTTGTTGGAAGTTGTTACATTGAAAATTCCTTAGTATAGAAATATAATGGCTTTCCCCATGTGTCTGTATTGGAGTAAGAAACTCGCAGCCTCAGAGTGGGTGATACTTTCTGTTTTCTGCCTAAAACAGTTCTGAGCTAGTAAGAGTGATTTTGCTTGTAACACCCCTGGGGACCTTCAACAAGTCATTGGTTCCTTTTGTTCTGTTTCCTCCTCTGTGAAGTGTGGGTCTAGGCTTGTCTGAAAATAGCATTGGTTCCTTTTGGAATCACAGCGTTTCAAAACCGTTTGACCTTCTGGTCTTTGTGCTCGGTCTCTGCTCGGTCTCTGCTCAGTCTCTAATGTCTTCATTCTTGTCTTCATCTTTATATTGTTTGAGTTTTAAGTCTGATCACTTCTGAATATAGTAAGATGTCTTCTTTTTGGAGCTAAATAGCCATAAGATGTGTTTTTAAAATATTGCTTCTGTGTAAGACCAGTCTAGGGAGATGCTTTCATTTCATTTTTAAGAGAAAAAAAAAATGTGATGACGTAATTGAACTCGAATGTGGAGTTTGAGTCCCCCTAGTGGGTATGGCCAGGAAAGATTTAGATTCCCTGCTTGAGGAGGAGGAAGGAAAGGGATGACAGACTGACAAGCTTAATCTGGGTAAAACCAATTTCCAAGGTCAGCATTTTCAGGGAGATTTTGAGAGATGAAGAATCCATTGGTTCCATGAAGGATAGTATCTGTGTGCAGCTCATCAGCTTGTTACTGATATCCAGCAGGATTCAGCATATGATACCTGTGGCTCTCATTGGTATTGATAGACAAACCCTGGAAATCTCTGGCTCATTCCAAGCTTCTGCTAACATTGAAACACAAATTAGAAATTGATGATCTGGGTGTGTGCAGTTCCTTAAGAAAAGGGCTCTTTGTGTCCCCGGGGCTCTTGTTCTTTCCTGAAATGAAGCCCCATCTCTTGCATGAGACTTTCTTCCTCCCCTCCCTTCCGCCTCCCCCCGGCCAATAGTGCTCTTCCTTTCCTACTCTTGAAATGACTTCATATATATTTTATATTTACTACTCTGTACCTAGTCTCTCCCCCTCCCCCCTCACTCCTTAAGGAGCAAGGACTGTTTATTTTTCTTTGTTATCCCCAATTCTAGATATAGGGATGTCATTGTCTGGCACATATCTTTAACAGATGCTTCTGTTCAAATCTACTGAATTGTGTGGAATGGTATGAGCCTACTTTGGCCATAGCAGATAAGGAAATTACCTATAGCTTACTGAATTATTTTCTGTCACTTAAGGTGTTAATGAAATTTCATTGTGGGGTGTGAGAGAGAGAGAGAGAGAGAGTGTGTGTGTGTGTGTGTGTAGGTGGATGGATGGATATTTTGGATGATTTTTACCTACTAATCCCATCCTACCCCTCTTTTTTACTTTCAGTCACCTCCATCTAAGAGAAGAAAACTAGAAAAGCCTAGGAAGCCCATTACATTTGTAGTATTAGCAGCCAACATCAAAGAATTATTCCTCAAAGCTTCTGCTGTGGGCTCCGAGACTGTGGAAGGCATAGCAGTTATTACAACATGGCTTGAAAAAATCCTCACTGATCTGAAGGTACCTGATTTAGGAGATGAAGATGTTTTTCCTGATCTGTTTTGGGGGCATCAAGCGGGGATGCAGAGTTGATGTCTGTGAAATCTTGTTTTTTCCTCCAAATAGGTCCAGCATAAACGCGTGCCCTGTGGAAAAGAAGAATTCAGTCTATTCCTAACAGCCATAGAAAACTCTTGGGTTCATTTAAGGAGGAAGAAAAGAGACAGAGTAAGGCAATTGAGAGAAGTTCCTCGAGCCTCCGAAGACTTCATTCAAGCTATGGAAGAGGAGAAACCTGTTCCCAAAGAGATGGAAATTAACCCAGATTGCACCAAGTGCCCTGATGAGAGCTCCCCCTCCAGGCCTGCCATGTATGGAGCCGAACCAGCTGTGTCTGAAAGTCACCACCCAGATAATAGCCAAGACCCAATGGAGGAGGAAGGGCCTGAGAAAAAGGGAAGGACAGAGGTTTTAGAAAGTGTTAGGGGCTCTTTCTGTGCCACTGAGGAGCTAGATTCTCTTGAAGAAGTTGCCAATACAGTGGCTGAAAGAGAGAAGAATTCTCAAGGGGCTCCTGGACATTATCTGTTTAAGTGTTTAATAAATGTCAGGAAGGAGGCAAACGATGACGCAGTGGTAGAGATGCATTGGGTTGAGGGCCAGAACAGGGACTTAATGAACCAGCTCTGTACGTATTTACGCAACCAAATTTTCAGGCTTGTTGCTAGTTAGCCACAAACAAATTCCTGGCACAGCTGGTCAGTCAGATGTAAAGCAGCTTGCCTTTTAGAACTTTTTTTTTTACTAATTCAGGGGAAAAATCAATGACACTAGCACGAATTTTTTTTTAAGACAATTTCAGTGAGTCAACCCTGGGCTGGATTTTTTTGTTTTGTTTGTTTAGATGCAGGGAATCGCTGTGAAGTGACATCGAAGGAAATGTCCTGGATGTTGGTAACAATAAAAAGCTACCAGGAGGCTGGGACTGTGGACGGATTTAAATCTGGCTGGCTTTGTGTTGGACTGGCTCTCCAAGGCCAGCAGATTGTGTGGCATCTGAGGTTTGGGTCAGGCATCTGTTTCATTTTGGCTGAGATGGTGCCTTGGTCTGCAGGGATATGCTCAGTCTTCAGGCCTTCTCTGGAGGCTACTGCTTTAGAGAGGCACTTGGGTTTCATTACCTCCACTCAGAAGACAGATCACTTAGCAGACTAAAGGGCTGTCTTCCTGAGTTGCCATCCAAACTTGAACTTGGGTACTGGTGTTCTGATTGACCCTTTCATCCAAGTCCCACGGCCCCTCCCGTGTCTGCAAACAGGAACCTAACCTTAGGGGTCTGATGGTGAGGTAGGGCTCCATACAGCACAAGAGCAAAGTGCTTCAGATCCCAGGAAGATAAGGCCTCAGCTTGGGTTTTCTTGCTGATTAAATTGGCAAGAGGCTTGTGATTAGTGAGTAAAAGAAGAGTTATGATTCATCTCTTTGACACTCTTGCTCCAAAACGTTTTGTAAGAGTCAAGAAGAATTCTCCACCCTTTCCCCTAACTTGTGTACAGTGTTGGGTTTTTTAGCAGCATCAATTCTGCACAATTCTGGAGTTATTTCCAAATCCCAACCAAGATTCATTTGGTGTGTACACAACACACACACACACACACACACACACACAGAGAATATTCAGAAGTGAAAAGGGTCAGTCTTGTTTCTTGTTTCAGGGGGCTACCTGTGATTGATTTGAAGTTGTCAGAAAGTAGGAATACATGCTCGTTGTCAGTGTACTCTGTTGACAGTCGAGTACTGGTCATTTGTTGAGGGGTAAATTGATGCTGATTGAACATTGTAATCTAGAGAGTCAACTCTCATCCTCACTATATTTTCTTACTGGCAGTGGAAGTTGGGTTCCTAATGTGACCTTCTTCTTAAAACTAGTGTTCCAGTAAGAATGCTTTGGGTTCCATTAGGGTTGGAAAGGCTCTCGTTTTGTTTTCAAGCACTCTGTGGGACGCCCTAGGTCTTCCCTTCTCCAAGACCAGCTCTGTGTTCGACAGGCTGTTTTTCCAGTGCTGAGGTTTTATCTGTCTAGAGCCTTCTCTCTCTATATATGTACATACATATAGGTAACTATATCTATTGCTCCCTCTCCCTTCCTCTAGGGAAAAGGTTTTTTATTAGGGTCAAGGGAAAGCCGCCCTGACCTCATTGTTACAGCCTGTGCCTGTGGTGTCCTGTCGTTAGGAGGGAAGGATCTCAGAGAAGCCATCCTCACTCTCCAAGGCTGCCCCCCCGTCCCCCCCCCGCCATGCTGCCTGACATTAGGGCTTAATTTCCTGTGTTTGCAGCACTTGTTAAAGGATAGCTGTTCATATCTAAAACAGAAAGCAGTGCTTGCTGTTTTTGTCATAGAGAGAGCACTCATCTATAAAGCACCTACTGTCTGCCAAGAAACTCTGCTAAGTGCTTTTTACCATTCTTTCATTTAACCTTCCCAGCCGCCCTGTGAGGCGGGTGATTATGATCACTGTTATGCAGTTGAGGATTCTGTGGCAGACAGGTTAAGTGACTTGACCAGGGTCACACAGTACTTCTCTGCGGCTGGGGTTTGACTCAGCTCCTCCTGACTCCAGACCCAGTGTTCTTTCTACTTTCTATCAGCTTCCTCTAGAGGATAGGATTTTAGAAGGGAGAGGAGTCTTAGAGGTTCTGTGGGCCAGCCTTTTGTTTCTCGGATGAGGAAACTGAGAACTGGAGCTGGTGAGTAACTCAACTACCATCCCAGTAAGTGGCAGAGGCCATGGCTCTGGATCCAGGGGCCTGGTATCATTGTGAGTGATTCCTAAGCTGTCCCAGGTTCTGTGGGAGGGTGTAGGAACTCTCCCATTGAAGCCTTTTGATTTTGGAGGAGTTAAAACTAGGATTATACTTCCATTTTAAATCATGTGGAAGCTAGTTGGAGCTTGTCTGTATTCAAACCTTTCTTGATTTTAAATGTCTTGTTGGGAAAGAATAGGCTACTTTTGGCTCAGAGAAGCTGGCAGTGTTTTCCCCATTTATAGAACACTGAATTTATAAAACAACCGGTTAGTTATTTTTAAAATGTTTTTGCGTGAGCACATATTTTCCAGTTGGGCTAGAGGGAGGTGGGGTTGGAAGTCTCTCTTCTTTTAAGGCGTAGATTTTTGTTTCAGAGCATATGGTTGGTTAGGCTCCTAAATCAGCATGAGGCTGCCTGTCAAGTCTAGAGGTCCAGGCCTTTCCAAAGAGAGGTCTGTGTATTAAATGGCTGTCTTTAGCAGGCTTCCCTAGATGTGCTCCTCTGCCCCTGGTGCTGGTTCCCCTGTACTTGGTAATTGGTTGGGAGAGGGAAGGTGAGCTTGCTTTGACCACAGCTGCCCATGTTCCCTAAGGGAATGTATGTGCTTTCAGAACTTCTCTCACCAGCCTCCATATGAAACACTTTACCAGGTTTGCTCTTGAAGCGTGCCTCCCATCCTTGCCACATTGCTATGTCCGTGGCACTGAAGCAGGCCATGCTTGCTGCTCTTGTCTGACTCAACCCCATTATTTCACCCTTTTTTTGATTTTGACGTATGTGTTTGATCACAGGTAGTGTGTGATCTCTTGCCTGTTCTCCTTATGTGCACGTGATTTAGAGGTTGATCAAGAATGAATAGAATTGAGTTTGAAAAATCTTCTGATGTGGATGTTGAAGCCAACTTGAATGTAAAATGTTCGGGAACAAATGGCATTGATACTCCTCCTGTTTTAATCCCCCAAGTGACTTCCCTTAGTGTATTTGCTCTTTCACGTGTACAGCAAGAATTGTAAAACTGCTCTAGGCTTATTCTGGACTGAGAAGGTGTCAGTAGTCTTTCCACGATCCTTTCCTTGTAGGCTGCTGACTCATCTACTGTGTCTGACATATGTATTGCCTGATTAGCTAATAACACTATTGAAGACCTTTGGAATAGGCCTAGAATGCTCAGACTGTGGGCTGCATTCAAAAGAGAGAAAAGTGCTGACATGTCACATAGCCTAATTAGTCTCATTGAACTTAGATCTGTGGCTAACCCCCTAGCCATTTATGTTAGTGGCATTTTGAAGAAGCTGGCGAAGTGCAAGGATACTGTTGACATTGAAATTGCATCCTCGACCCACTTTCTTAGAACCCTTTCTGGTCTCAGGTCATGTTTAATGTTAAGTGAAGTTGGTTCCATAACTAACAACATCTGATCTTGTACGCTGTTGAGAGCAAGTTTAATAACCTGTTTTAATAACAGTGGGGATATTTGATACTATGATACAGCAACTCTGAGAACATGTAGTTGATAAGTTAGTGGGTCAGAGACCCCCCTAAAGAAGATACTGGGTGATAGTGCCAGTGTTGGCAGATCTTCTAAGGACGGACTGATGACGGTCAGGTCTTTGTCCTAGTGTAACATGGCTTGGGAGTTCTACAAAGTGTATGATGTAGTAGAGAAGAATGCTGGCTAAGAGCTAGCCATGGTGGCACATCAGCAGGGGAGTGCTTAAGCAGCTAGATCCTAGGCGTGCCAACTTTTCATAGATATTTGGAAACATCCATCCTGTTGAGTCTGAAACCTGAGATGTCTGCTTGAGTGCTGCTGGGATTAGAACTACCTTGAAATACATTGGTTTTCCATACTTGGATAGGCAGTCTGAAGCCCAACATTCTTCAGCTTTTAGCTCTTGACCAGCTCTTCTTGAGTGGTGCTGAAGAGCTGACAGGGCTGAAGTGTATAATGTCTCATTTGTTTCAAACACATACACATCCACGTACACACATATATATATATAATGATGGTTTGGTTGTCTCCCAGTCCTAGGATGTCCTGTTTTTAACATTTGCCTCATGGAGTTCGAGAATCTCCCAGCAGGATGTTAAGATTGTCCAGAGCTTTTGTTTCATGCCTTTCCTGGGGGTGAGAGCACCTTGAATACATGCCACTCAGTCTTCCATAGGTCACATATTTGGTCTTTGACTTGGGGGACAGAATCGATGCTGTAATACAAATGTTCTGAAGCATGGCAGGTGTGTCCTGTTGAAAGTGTTTGGTTAGGATGCCAATCTACTTCTTTTAGGACCTGATGCTTTAATGTGGCCTTGCTTTTAAATGTCAGCCACTTCTGGCTTGTAAAGACTGTTACTCTGGGAGGCAGAAGCCAGCTATTTGTCCAGACCAGGCTCTAGGGTTCTAAATAAATCATTCAGCCTCTCATTCATTTCCTGTCCAAGGACCTGCACTGTTCTCGACACAGGCAGTACACGGCATTCCCTCTCATGGCCACAAGGAGGCGTTTATGGCCCTTTTTGCCAAAGAGCTAGATTTCTTATGGGAAAGGATGGCTTGGACCTTGGTGTTGGTATTTTTTTAAAGAACCTTTATATTTTAATTACCTCCAAAATTAAGGCTAGCTTTCCAGATAAGCCATTTCCTCTTCAGCTGTCATCAAGAATGAGAAGTTCTTTTGACTTTGTCTTTGCTATTAATTAGCCTTTAAGAAATTTTTTAAGGGGGTAGAGGGTCACCACACAGTGAATGAATGTACACTCTCAGACCTGACTAGAAGTTTGGAGAGCTCCAAGAAAGAAAGTATTTGGAACACTCTCTGGTCAATTTTTTCATCGTTTTCTTTTTCCTGTTTAGTTGAATAATGTGGTTGAATAAACACACATAGTCCTTGCACATTATTGTTTAAACTAAGGCAGCCTGCTGAATGGTGAGGGTGCCATTGTCCACACAGTGCTGCCCTCACCTTTTTAGCCCAACCCTCCTTCTCTGGAGAGTATATTGCAGTTCTTTGCCTGGCCAGGGCTTCACCAGTACCTCAGGCCCATGCTCTGTTGGCCGTTACACTGGCACTGAGCTCAGCCTCTGCCTTGTTTAAGGGGCTGGCTTTAGGAGAAGGAAGGAACCAAGTATTGGAGTTGTTGAGGATTCACCCATGAGGCAAGAATTTAAACTCTGTGACCTTTCCTTCCTGTGAGCACGGCCATGCTGGGCTGGGAACCCATGGCCTCCTTGCAGTACCCTTCAAGGCAGTGGACCTCGGGAAAGATGTGGCTGAATTGGAGAAAGGCTCCTGGGCCATTTGGAACTGACCAATTGGTGTTAACTGAAAGGTAATTCCTGTACTTCTAGACTATGGGTGACCACAAGAGAAGCCACTGTGTATCTTCCAAAGGCAGGCACAGGACCATGGTCTGTTATGGGGCCTGTGTTTTATGAAAAATCTGGACAATCGTGACCAAGGTAGTGAGGAGCCAGGGAGAGCGTGGTAGTTGTCTTCAGGTGTTTCAAGGACTATGATGAAGAAGAACATTTGACTTGTTGTTTGTCCCCCCCAGGGGTAGAACTAGGAGCAGTGGGGAGGAGGTGCAGGTGCAGATTTAGGCTTGATGTAAATAAAATACCTAATTGAGGTGTCTAAGAGAAAGGGCTGTCTTCTAAGCTAAGAAGTTCCCTGTGCTTTGGGATCTTCAAGGAGAAAAGCTACATGGAGGCCACTTGTTGGAGAAGGGGTTCTTGGCCAGGTAAAAGTTGAACTGTTCACCCTCTGAATTCTTTTGCACCTCCTAGATTCTGTGAATGGTAGTACTGGGGTTACTTAAGGCCTCCAGACCCAGAAATAGCTTAATGGCTCTAGTAGGTGGGAGCTTGCTCCCTGGGCTGTCGTTTGATTTCTTTGGGCCTCTTTAGCTACATGAGTGAATGCCCCGTTGGTTTCAGGCCCTCCTTGGCACTAGAGAGCTTTCTGACGGCCCATCGCCTCCAGTTCCTCAAATTCACTTCACAGTGCGCTCTAGGACTCTCAGGGCTGAGCCTCTCAGAGTGCTTTGCTGTGACTCACCTAAATGACTAAAACAGCAATTTGTTTATTTAATTGGTAATTGGAGCAGCCACTGCTACATTTAGTGGGCTTGCACTTGTACTTTGGAGGAAGCATGTTTTGACTATGGTGAGGGCACCATACCTCATAACAGCCAGTGAGTTGTAGCTTCTTTGTCTGTCTTGGTCTAAAGGGAAACACCACTGTTTGGAGCCTCTGTGACTAGGGGTTTGTTAGTAGGTGCTGATCACATTAGCTGGTCTAGGTTAACATCCCAGGATTGGGTTGTGTTTGTAGCTTGGATGAGGAAAGGTGTTAATCCAAGACGATAGAATGGTGAATTAGGGCCCACTGGATGCTGTTTAGGATAAGGAGGTGGGGGGGGGGTGTCTCTCATTAAAGGGAGGATCCTAAGATGAAAGATCTTGAATGTTTGGTGTCACCTTTTTACCCTCAAACAGCTCAAATTCTCATTTTGTTGGAGAGGCTAGACTTCTGTGAGGTTTCTCTCCTCCCCCCAACACCCCAAACACACAACCTCCTAATACCTATCTAACCTGTACCAAGGAGAAGGCACTTTATTTGTTTGTTTATTTTGGGGGGGGGGCAGTGGAGGTTAAGTGACTTGCTCAGGGTCACACAACTAGCTAGTAACTGTCTGAGATCATATTTGATCTAAGGTCCTCCTGACTCCAGGGCTGGTGCCGTATCCACTGTGCTACCTAGCTGTGCAGGGAAGGCACTTTAATGATAGGGGGGAAGAGAGAAGTCACTTCTTACTAACATTTGATAATTAGGCACTTGAGGTAACATTCCTTGAACTTTACTTCCTATGATCAATGACTGAGAACACTTAGAGAAATAGCTAATAATTAGTGTTTAATTCATGCCGCCAGATCTTTATATCTAATGGTATTTTTAGTTCAAATAATTAGTGGTCATACAAAATAAAAGTGTCTTGTGAAAGTACATGTTGGATCAGAATCAGTGTGAAATAACTATTAATTACCTTAGGACAGTTTGGCAATATGGAATTGGATTATAATGAACATGATGCTTGATTTTCTTTCTTTTTTAGCAGTCAGTACCAAGTATCTCAGTTACAGAACAAACAGGATCACTTTGCTTTTTGAGATTGTTCCTTGTAAGGAGAGTTACAGACCCTGATCTTTCGGCCTTTGGCAGCTGTTGTAGGTTTTCCTGGTACAGGTGTTAGCTGTCACTGACTGGAGAGGGCAGTGGTGATGGCAAGTGCTTTCCTCAGCCTGATGGAGCAGTCATCCAGGTTCGTTGGGATTCTCAGCTCATCCTAACCTCTACCCCCCCCCCCACAACACACACACTAGAGATCTTCCTCCAGAGGATTATAAAGTCAAGGTTGAGGCAGAAGGGTTAGGGACCCAGGTGGTTCTTTTCCCTGTCTCCGAAGGGTCTATGATCTTGATATGTGGATTAAAGGAAGCAAAGTGGCAGGGCTAAAGTATGGAAGAACACCCCCCTACCAACCTGAAGTCCATGCACTGCCCAGATAGGGGCTTGCCTGAGGACCAGAGTTCCCTGAAGCTACTCCTGGGTTGGGCCTCTGTCCTTCAGTTTGGTAAGATTTGGTCACACTATTTCTAATGAGCCTGAAAATGCTTTACTGCTATGTACTGTACTGACCTGACGCTGGGGGAGTTGATCTTGTTTTCCCTTTCTGGGGAGCCAGCAGGGTTTTCTAGCCTAACTCTTGGCAGGAGTAGGAGTGTTTTGGTGTGTAAGCTGTGGGAAGCTGGGCCCTCTCTAGAAAAGCCTAGCTTCGCTAAGAGGGCCAGACCATTCCGCTGTGGAGCATGGAGGGTGTCTTTTAAGTGGGAGACAGAGGCTGCTGTTTCTTAAATGTTGATAAGAGTAGAGAGTTCTGGGGGAAACCCAACCAGAGAGTGCTGGAAGACACAGGCTAGGCCTGGATTTAAAGTACAGCTGCAATACAGAGATGAAAACAAGTTGAGTGTTGTTCACACTGGAAGTCACCTTTCTGTCTTGTGCCATCACTACTCAGAGATGGAGAAAAAAGGCCTTGCTCCAAAGTGGTAGGAGAGGAGAGTGCTGTGGTGTTCTAGACAGGAAAGGGCACGATGTGAGGGAAAATTCCTGAGCTGGTTCAGAAGCCCTGAGGGAATCGGCTTTGTGAGTGAAAATGTGAGGACAGTAGAACAAGGAATCTTGTAAGAAGCAAGGCCAGAACTGGATTCAGTTTGAGAGATCATATTGCCCCCCTCAGCAAGTCATTGGAATCATCAGGAGGAGCTGCCTCATCAATCACTGGATAACTGCACCAATTAAACTCTGCACAGCTTCCCAGCTTTGTCCTGGTAACTGGGAGCTAGGGGCACAGATTGTTACAAAGTCTAGAAGGGGAAAGGAGAAATTTGATATTTTTTTTGGCTCCGTGGGAGCTCTACCACCTGCAAATGAGAGAAGAAACGTTTCTGAAACCTGGAGGCTAAAAGGCTATGCAGAAACTCGGCCCTAGACAATAAAGGGAGCTCACAGCGCTTGCTTAGTATTTTGCTTTCAGGAGAACTAGGTCTTTGGAGGAAGGAGTTCTGTGTTGTGATCCGATGAGTTGTGCTTGCTTGAGCCCTGGACTTGTTCCTTCCCCTGCTTATGTCCTTAGCCCTGTCCCAGCGTAGGTTCTGCCAGTAATCTGACAGTCCTGTAAGCTGTGGTATTCCCTTTGGCTTCTGCTGGATTCAGGCTTGTGGGGGATGTGGTTGCCTTTCCTAGAGAGCAGTACGCATTGGCACAGATAACAGACCATTCCATTTTGGGAGGTGGTGTCACTGCTGCAGAAAGGGAGCTCGGCCTGAGAGACAAGACGGCGGAAACATTGGCCTGGATGCTTTCTTAGTGGTAATCGATGACCCGCTTGCCTCTCTAGAGGTCCTGGCTGGCGCCTGACATGGCCTGGAAGGCCCCCTTTCCGTTTTTATTCCTATATTTCTGTCTAATCCTGCTCCTTTAATCTGCCTTGATTCCATTCAAATAATTGATAAGCTTTTCTGCTTGCCTTTTGACCCCTGCCCTTGTTAGTCATGCCCAATCCCTTCTCCACATTCTCAAGTTTCTTTTCCGCACACTGCCCCAGCTGGCCCCAGAGTTGGATTTCTTGGAGAAGTTCAGTGCCTGGCCCCTCCCTACTCTGTCCCTTTGACCTGAGAGTTTCTTTGCATGCTACTCAGCATTTGGAACCAGGGTGGTTGCCTTGGTAGAAATCTCTCCAGGGACTGCCCATCACCTTGTCATTTCTAGAACTGGATGTGCTTCTGGGCAGGGCTGTGGAATCAGGTGGAATAGTCTTTTCATCCACTCCAGACTTCAGACCTGGGTGGCCCCGGGACCCCAAGCCTGAAGCTACTTCCTTGCCTTCTGTGTCAGTTGCTCACCTTGGTTTTGGATGTTATTTAGCGAAACGAATGGTTCTTCCTGCCTTATTACTGTAGGGAGGGGTGGGGGTGGGCTCTGTTCACTTCTTTTTGTCATCTGTGGGCTTCATTCATATACCTATGTCCCTGGACATGCTGGGGTCGTGGGAGTTGGGTTCTAGTTCAGCCATTGCCATTGACCAGCTTCAGAAGAAGTCATTTAACTTTCCTGGACTTCAGTTTTTTTCATATAAAATTAGGTGGTTAGCCTTAGATCATCCTTTCCACTTCCAACATTTATTGAAGAGGGAGCATCAGTAACATGAGATGGGAAATTGGAAGGTAAAATTGTCTTCTGGCTGAGTTGGGTCTGGAGGCTGGAATGATATGCTCAGACCCTCCACAGAGGAGCCCGTTACGTCATATTGGCCATGGTTACTTAGGCCCAGCCAGTAGGGAACAGGCAGGAGCTACAAGTGAAATTCACCTGTTGTTTTCTGCCTCTCAGCCATTGCCTTCACTGCACCTCACCTTGTTGGGGAAGCTGGAGGCTTTTCTGAGAATAGCCTTGTCAGACCAGGGAAACCTTCAGACAGGCCAGACGAGTTCGGCTGAGGCTCCCGGGGTAGTATAGGAAAGGGCCTAACAAGGTGAGAGGTCGCTTTAGTGAATGACCTTTGATCCGAATTGGAGTAGGCCAGTCCGCTTTTGGTCATGAGGATGCAGTTTAATTGTTCTCTTATCCCCTTGCTTCTTCCTCTCCTACAGTATATTCTGTCCTTGGTGCTTCAGGCGTGGGTAGGGGAGGAGTTTCGTAAAAGCACTTGGAAAGACTGAGAAATCCTAGCCAGAAGTATTTAAGATATTAGTACATTTCCTTTTCAAACTTAATCATATGTAATCTGACAGAAGCATCTTCTAGGCTTTGATGTCTCCTTCCTCCATTCATTGGACCCATTTCACCCCTTTTTTAGTTCCTTCCATCCCAAGGGAGTTTTTAGGAATGATATCTAGTGTTGGGACTTTCTTAGAATAGACTAGAACTTTGGAATGTGGAGGTGCAGCCTTGGACATAAACAGCATGTCCCTAATTCCACGTGTGTCAGTATGTAAGGAGCGTAAACCTGGAGTCTTGCGACCCCAGTAGGACACAAATTTGAGTTTGTAATATGGAATTTGGGGTGTGAGGTGTGAACTGAGCAGCCCAGACATGCAAGGAGACCTCTACCGTCACTGATGCAGCAGAACCAGTGGCAGGTCCCGCACAGGAAATGCACGGATGGCCCTTTTGTTTTCTGTTGAAATGCCAGATTCACCTCTTCCTCTTCTCATTCTAGTAACTGCATGGGCTGGGTAAAACACAGTGTCTACACACTGGCCTGCTGACCTCTCTGCTCCACAGTGAAAACAGAGATGCTGCCTAGGTAGGGGTGGGGTTATCTTTTCAGAAGCAGTAGGTAGGCCTTAGATGCCCAGTGGCTTTTTGCAGGCCAGCAGCAGATCTGAAGCCGCATTGCTAAACTCTTGCCTAATGTTGTCAGGCTTATTGTCCCCATGTGACCCAAATAAACAGATGATCATGTGAACCCAGTAAGGCTGTTTGTTTTAAATAGCAATCGTCTCTTTTAAGCCCAGAAGCAGATGGGTTATTGGGGGCAAGAGAGAAGCCAGGACCAAATCCTCTTTTGACTCTGCTTCTGAGTGGCTCAGAACCCTCCTTTATTTTTGGTGATTATCTCTGAGAAGTGCTGTGGCCAAGGGATCCCATGTCCAACACGTAATGAGCTATGAGATCATGAAAACCACTTAGGGACCCAGAGCTTCAGCTTCCTCCAGTGAAATGGGGAGACTTCCAGAAGGAAAGCCTATGGAAGGGTGGGCTTATCAGCCTAGACTGTCTGTGAGAGCTGTTTTCCCCATCAGGGAGTGAGAAGAGGACTCACTGAATGTAGTGCCTGTGTGCATGGGACTTGTGCTCTCTGGAGTATTTCCCACATGGAAACCAAGGGCCCGAAGAAGGCTGGAGCAGGGTGAGTCTGGAAAGCAGGATGCTTGCTCAGAATAAGCAGCAGAGATGGTCTCAAGTAGAGCAAGGCCTTGGGTCACTACTGTAGAGTGTTCTATTTTGAACTAGAACTTTTTAGCTTTCCCCCCCTCTTCCTGCCCACAGCCCTGGGGTCCAGGGTCATTCCACTTCCTCTGAGGCTTTGGGATAGGCCAGGTCCTACTCCCCAGGCAAACTGCACACAGGCCTAATTTAAGCAGGAGACGTCTCAGGGAGAGAGACCTTGCCATAAGAGCAGGAGTGCCCAACCATTGAGCTATTCCTGCTTAGTTTCTCAGGGTCCTGTAGCTGCAGTGATGAGATAATAGGGGGTGGAAAGACTCAGTGTCTGACTTAAGCTTACAGATGGATGACCATGAACCTCAGTTTACTCATCTGTAAATTGGAAATAATACTTGCATTGATAACATCAGAAGTTTAATGTAAGGAAAGTAATTTGCAGATCTTAACGATAAAAACTGAACTGATTATAGTTTAGACGGTCGGATGACATCAGAAGTACACTGCTTTTGTAGTCAGGACAGTTGGATAAATTAACTGGTTCTGCCACTGACTCTGCGTCATTGGACCTTCACCTCCATGAGCTGTTTTCCTGGCTTAAGAAAATGAGGGAGTTGGACGAGAATTTGATTTTACAAAAGAGGAAACATGCAGAGAGAAGTGACTTGTCCCAGACAAGTTAGTGATATTCTAATGTGTTCCTGAGGATACAAAGAAAGGCAAAACAGCTCCTGCCCTCCAGAAGCTGACCATCTAAGGGGGCAGAAGTGGTAGATAGGTAGAAGACACTAAGGTCTTGTGATTTTAAGTCGAATTATCTACCCAAACCACCAGTGCCTTTGCCCCATCTGTGGCCAAAGCAGCTGCAGACCCGGGGGCTTGTAACATCCACCGGGAAAATGGTGCCAAGTTTCTTTCGGAAGTCCCATGTTTGTTTTTTGCCTGTCCCCTCCTAGACTAGGAGCTGTTCCTGGTACCCATATTCGATGGTGGGCAAAAGGGGATGGAGTTTGGTGCCAGGGCCCTGATCTGGCTTGGCCTGTCATTTTCCCATACAAATAGTGTCTGGAAAGATCCTCCACTGGACAAAATGGAAGTGGACAGGGTGCAGTTAGGTCTCAGCCCAGCCTTTCTGTTTTACAAATAAGGAAACTGAGGCGCAGAGAGCCTAAACGAGTTGGGTCTCGAAGGCGGCTGCTAGGCCACCGCTCTCGTCGCTGGACTGCGGTATGCCCTTTAGGTGGCTGTGGCTGCCCCCCTTTTCGGTGTTTCGAATGACTCGACGTCAGCTGCTTGGAAGCAGACGAGGGATTCGAGGTAAGAGACTCCGGCACGGACCTGGCCGCATAATGAGAATACAACCTTCTGCCCACTCGGGACCCTACCCCATTTATTATTCTTGCTGGGGGTGGCAGGGGACAGCCCCCAAACTGGGAGCCCGTAGACAGAGCCTTCCACCAGCACTGAGGGAGGCGAGTGAATCCCGAACGGGTCAGATCCCGCGCTGGGGGCTCCCCGGCCCCCGTGGGAGCAGGCCCAGAACCTCCTCGCGGTCAGTCACTTGGGGACCCCGGGGCCGGGGCGGGGTCAGGAATGGAGCCCGGCCTTCACCCCCGCGCGCCCCACCCTGAAGCCGCGCCGAGTGGCCCGAGTGGCCCGGGAGGGCAGGGCTTCCGCCCTCCACGTTGTTGTTCCTGAGGCTGGCCACGCCCCCTTCCCCCACCCCGGGCCTTGGACTCTCCCCTTCCCCTTTCCTCTCTCCTCCCCTTCTCATGTCCCAAGTCGGGGGCGGCCTCCGGCCGGGGTCGTCGGGGATGCCCCGCGAGCCAGATGCACGTGGGAAAAGGGAATACTCGGGGGTTCCTTGGGCTATGATCGGGGGGAGAATGAGGCTTAACAGGGGAGATGGGGGAGGGGGGTCTTCATTTCCTCGAGGGAATGGCAGGATGCCAACCACAAAGTGAGACCCCGGCTCGCCTGGTTCTCTCTCTTCGTCCCCATGGCCCCCTGCCCCAAGAGCTCATTTACCCTGGCGGGCACTGGCCCTTTAAACGGGTGGCCGACGGTGCGGGGTGTCCATGTGGAGCTGCTCCATGCCGTGTTGTCCTGCCCGCCCATTGGCCCGCGGCCCGCTGACGTCTACTAATGAAATGCGAACGCACTGCGGGGGGAGGATCGGCCGCAAAACCCGGGAGCGGATCGCTGCTCCATTCTTCCCCGCCCCCTCTCCCGGAGCTTCCTTTTGCCTGCCCCGCCCAGGGGCGGGGCACCGCGGGAATTGCAAAAGACTTGGGGGGGCGAGGGGAGTGGAGCAGGTTGCGGGGGGGGGGGAGCTCCGGCTACCAAAGGACTGAGGGGCCGAAGGTGTCCTTCCTTCTCTGTGCTACCACCTTAACGGAGCCCGTAGGGCGCTAGTGTAAGCATCAGACCCTTGCCTTCCTGTACACGGCGGGACCTGGAGTAGATCGTTGCCCAGCCTGGTCCTAGGCCCCCGAGATACCTGAGGGGCCGGGGCGAGAGGGGCTGCATTGGGAGGAGGAAGTGGAGCGTGGATGCCGGGGCCGCCCTTGCTTCGTCCAGCCCCGCCCCCGTCCACGTGTCCACGCGGCCGCCCGTCCGTAGGCGGGGTTTGCCCCACGGGGCTCCGCCCACCGCGAGGCGCCGCTCCTGAGCCTGGGC
Organism: Phascolarctos cinereus; assembly: GCF_003287225.1. NCBI lineage: Eukaryota > Metazoa > Chordata > Mammalia > Diprotodontia > Phascolarctidae > Phascolarctos > Phascolarctos cinereus. The sequence continues at coordinate 30,021,823 of NW_027555958.1, forward strand.
GGGCGGGGCTCCGGTCCGGGCTTTGGCGGCGGCCCCGGTGTAGTAGCGGGGGCGGCGGCCGGGGGCAGCGCGGCTGCTTCCCCTTGTTGTGTGTCGGTGCCTCCTCGCCATCTTGTTGCAAAGCCCTTTCTTGTCGGCGGGACTCGCGGGGGCCGCGGGGCGGGAGGCACCGGGCGGGAGGGGCGGGCGGGAGGGGCGGGAGGGAGGTGGCGCCGCCTCGGGGGGGTTCTAGGGCTGCACCCAAGCATTTTTTCCATTTTTATTTTTTTGCAACTCCCATTTTTGGGGGCCGCTTTTGGGGAGCATCTTTCCCGCGATCCCCCGGCTGAGTGCCCTGCGGCCCCCCAGGTCCGCCTGCCCGGTTGGCCGAAGCCCCCCGAGGCCCGCCCGCCCGCCTGCCCCGCGGCGCGCCCCCGCCGCCCGAGCGATGAGCATTGAGACGCTTCTGGAGGCGGCCCGCTTCCTGGAATGGCAAGCGCAGCAACAACAGAGAGCACGTGGTGAGCGGGCCGGGCTGGGCCCCGGGGGCACAGGGGGGGACCCTGGCCGGGGCGCGGGGGAGGCGGGGGCGAGGCCGCGCCGCGCACCCGCGCTGCCAGCTCCGGGAGTCATTAGCATTCTGCCGGGGGCCCCAGCTCCGCCCGCCACTTCTCCCCGCGGCCCCCACTTCTCGGGGTCCCCTCTCCCAGCGGGGGGCTGAGGGCAGGGGGCTTGGTCGTCAGGCGGCGAGGAGCCTCCGGCTGTCACCAGGCATACTGGGGGGATAGCGGGGGTCGGCGCGGGGGATGGAGCAGGGCGTGCATGCCCGGTGCGCGCGTCTGGGCGTGTGGTCTGATCGGAAGGGGATGCGGGGAGGTGCGCGTACACGGGTGTGCGTGTGTAGAGTACACGGGTGGGGGTAGGGATTACTCTACGCCGTGAGGCTCCCCTGCTTCCCAGGCCGTGGGGGCCCCCCGGCTGGGCTGCGCGCGGCTGGGGGCGGGGGCGGCCTTTGCAGAATGAAATGACATCGCTTGTCATATGATCCTGGGCCGGCCCCGCCTGACCCCGCCCCCCGAGCTGGGCTGGGGTGGACTTTGGGGGTCCGGGGTCCACAGGCGATCTGGAGACCTGGAGGGTCTCCCCGGATGCCGGGCAGACCCCTTCCCCCTTACTCCCCCTCTTCCTCAGTGTCGCGGGCCCCCTCCCGGTCCAGGTGGAATGTCGAGGGTCTGCGCGTTCCAAACTCGCTCTCGCCTGGAATGTTGCGTGTGTCTGTGTTCCAAGCTTGTTGGTTACTTGGGGCTGGTGACGTGGCCGCGCTCCGCCCCCGAACACGTGCACCGGGGACACTCCCGCTGGGGACTGGGCCGCTGCTACCTCCCTGCAGACCTAGGTTCCCGGAGCAGGGAAGGAGGGGTGGGGTAAGAGGCGGGGCTGAGGAGGGGGCCCAGCCCGGGACGACTGGGCCTGGGGCGGCTCCCTGGGAGAGCCTGGGGGAGGGAAGTGGCCTGACCCTTCCTTGCCTCTTCCCCCTCCCAGATTTCCTGCATTTATCTTGGGGTGATTGAAGGTAACCCCAGGATTCAAGGGCTATGTACTGAGAGATGGAGACCCTTGTCTGTTCTCATCAGTCGTTTCCCCTTCCCCTGCCCAGGGGGACTGGGCCCCTGACAAAGGGGGGGAGCAAAGGGGGTGGAGCATCTCCTTGGCACTGGGAGAAAGAGGGACCCATTTAATGTTCTGTCGCCCAGCTCCTAGGCCCCAGACTTATCCCCAGCCCTTAGACTCCCTGTTGGGAAGGAGGCTAAGGGAAGGAGTGGAAAAGATTTGTGTCCCTGGCTGAGTCTCTTTCTGGGCAGAAGGACATTCATTCTTCAGCCTCGGTCCTGCTTTGGAAATGCGTGCGTGCGTGCAGGATCTGGGTTCGCTCTCCCGGCCCCCCCTTTCGCGTCTCGCCCCTCCCCCCCGGCAAAAAAAAAAAAAGAAATCTTGCGCTCCAGTGCTCCCTTCCTTTCGCTCGGTGTCTATTGTTGCTTCTGTGATGAGTCATTCTGGAGGTTGTACGAGTGTTGTGTGTGCGTCTATGTTCAAGGCCTCGCCTGCAGAGAGAGAGAGAGAGAGAGAGAGAGAGAGAGAGAGAGAGAGAGAGAGAGAGAGAGTGTGTGTGTGTGTGTGTGTGTGTGTGTGTGTGTGCGCGCGCACGCGCGTGCATGCGTTCCAGAACCTCGGAGTCGGATGGGAACCTCTCCTGGGGCGGGAAGGGGGTGCTAGCCGAGTGACCGCCGCACCACACCGGCTGGTCTCTCAAGGTCAGAAGGATTTCCAGGGTCTGTGATCTGGATTGCTGGGGGCAGATCTGTTGGGGCTCTCCCTCCCTTTCTGCTATGCTCATACAAACATGGCTCCACTCTTCCCTCCAGTTCCCCAGCCAGGTCAGGGCCCGGCCTAGGTCATTCGGGTAGTACTGGGGTGTCGATGTTTGCTTGGTTTGGGAAGGGGCTTGGCCCAGCTGGTTCTCCCCTTCACTCTTCTCCCCACCCCCCCTGTATTTTTGTGGTATAGATGTCTGTGGTCCCTGAAGTTTCCTGAGGACCCCGTACTCAGATAGATGCAGCTTAAAAGAGGAGGCAGAGAGAGAGAGCTGAGGTCCATTCTTTCCTTTTCTCATCTCCTGCAGAGTGCTTTCTCAATACTGTCGCACCTGGACTCACTCACAGACACTTATGGAGAAGTGCCAAGCAGAACTCTTGGAGAGAGTCCAATAGCTATCCAGAGGGTTAAGGGGAGCCGAAGGCTTCTGTCGCTCCCGCCCTTGCTCTGGGAAGGTGTGGACAGCAGGAGGTGGGGGAACCTTGTGGTTCTCTGGCCCGTGAGTCCATACCAGGGCTCATGTCCACATCTGCCTGTCGCCAGTGTCTCACTAGAATTCCCCACCTTAGAAGGCAATGGAGAAAAAAGTCTGTCTTCAGGGTCAGTTCAGAGAGATCCAGCCTAGTAGAGGGAGTCTGTGTGTTTGGGTAGCCTTTGGTCCAAGAGTCAAAGCTAAAGGCAGGGACACCAGAGGTCAAGCCATCCCTCCTTCTGCCTCTTAACATTCTGTGTCTCCCCACTCTTGGGGTGGGGAAGGTAGAGGAGCAGTGGGCTGTGGTCTGGACCCCAGGATTGTTGAGAATTCAGGCTGGACAGCCATCCTCTTCCGCCCTGGTCTTTTACATAGACTGCCTTTCCAGCTCCCAAAGGGACCTCCTCGCTGGTACCCCCACAATTCCAGCCCAAACGTCCTCTCTACCTAGAGGAAACAATTGGGTTCCTCTGTGACCCCTTGGGGTGCTAGGTGCTCACCAAACTAACCAAGGTCTCTGATGAGATATGTTTGGTTCTCCATGGTGCCTGGACAGAACCCTTGCCCAGGCCTCTGGGCCTTCATTTGTGGGGGTGGATTAAAAACTGACCTGGCTGGACAGAACCATGGGGATTCATATTTTTAAGAGGAAGAGTAGGGTTAATTCAGTACCTATTAAATACCTAATATGTTCAGGTCCTAGGGGAGGCACAGTTTAATTAAGATACATTGTCTACTCAATGGAGCAGACAGTGGAAGGTCTAAGACATAGATTGAAGGTCAGAGAAGTGTGAAACTGAGCCCCTCATTCAAACTGAGGTATTCAGGATGGGAAACCTGTGGCATCTGGCCCTGTGGGTCCTCTTTGACTAAATCCAAACTTCACAGAACAAATCCCATTAATAAGAGGATTTGTTCTGTAAAACTTGGACTCCATCAAAAGGCCACACCCTCTGGCCTGGAGGCTGCAGGTTCCCCACCCCTGTATAAGACCATTAACCGTGCAGAGGCCAACACTGGGCCAAGATGGCTTCGGCCTCTTCCAGAATCATCCACATTACTTGCATGGATCTAGATCTTCAGTTTGCAGAGTGCTCTCTGTACGTTATCTCCCTTTGTCTGCCCCACAACCCTGGGAGGCTGGAGCAACTCTTATCCCTCATTTTACAGATGAGGAGATTGCCTGGGCTGGGTGAGGTTACTCTGGGCCCATGGCTAAGGTGGAATCTGAATCCAGATCTTCCTGACTTTCATGTCCAGTCAACCCCAGTCTGCTATACCAGATTGCCTCAGTGGTCTTAGAATTTCCATGTTAGGAGGTCATCAGGCTCAGTCTCTGCCAAAGCATGACCCTACAACAGCGCCCTCCCTTGGAAGACCAGATGCCATGATGCTTCTCTCCCTGCTCATCTCAGTGTGCCCTTTGGAGCCAGAAAGACTCGTCTCCAATACTTATAGTTGTGCAGCCCTGGGGGAGTCACTTGAGTCTCTGGGGTACCGTTTCCTCATCTGTAAAAGAAGCAACTTGGACTAGTTGAACTAGATACCCCTCCCTAGCTCTTATGAGGTCCTGGTGACTGAGACCACCTGCCCCAACACCATCCTTTAGGACCATGGACTGGAGAGGCAGAGAAGGAAGGGTCTGTGCCTAGGGATACAGAGTGTTTGTATGTGTGTGTGTGTGTGTGTGTGTGTGTGTGTGTGTGTGTGTGTGTGTGTGTGTGTGTTGGTGACAGTGCCTCTCTGTGTAGGGAGGAAGGATGGATGGTGTTTAAGCCCAGCTATCTCTGCCAAGAGTGCTTGGGCTCACCATGGTCCTTACTTTCCAAGGGGCAGGGGAAGGAATGAGAGAAGTTTATGAGCTGGGCATCTAGGGTGGGGAGGGCGGAGACACTTGCACAAAACTTTGAAGGTTGCACTCTGGGTCCCCAGAAATCATCCTACTTCCTCTGCACTACCCTAACATCAGAGGCAGGGCTGCCCCGGCATTTTACACAGCACACATCTTGGATGTACGTGGCTGTTTGCATGGTGTGTCTCTTATTTGACCATGAGTCCCTTGAGGGGCAGGGACCATCTTTTAGTCTTTGCGATCCCAACAGTTAGCATGGGGCCTGGTGCTTGTTGACTGCTTCATTAAGGCTGGGGAAGGTCATGTAGGGGTGCTGGGTGTCTTGGCTTGTCCTGACTTTACCGTAGCTAGTGGTGGTCAAGATCCTTGACTCAAGTCTTTAGCCTCTTTGAATTGTTAGTTTTGAAGAATGAGGGGAGGAGGAGGTGGGACTAAAGGAATATAGAGGGGGCAGATTGGGGAGCACCTGGCCTATTGAAAATCCTGCCCCTTCTCCCAGACCAAGCCTGAAGATGCCAGGTTCTTCTTTTTGGCTGAGGAGCAAGAGGTGGACTTATCCCAAGTTGAGTTAGCCACGTTGGTCCATGAGAATTTCGGAAGGGCCCCTTCCATGTAGATTGCTTGAAAGAGGCAGGAAACTGAGGCAGAGAGTAGAAAAGGGTTGGGTATAATAAAGGATGTGTGTTTGGGGACCGTGAAGGCCGGGTTCTCTCTCCTTCCTCCTTTCCCTTCCTGCTTCCCTTCTCTTCCCTCCTCCCCCTCTCCCCCAATGTGGTGGTGCTCTACAGAACAGCTCAAGGGGGAGGAGTGGAACACACAGGCACGCGCGCGCGCGCACGCACACACACACACACACACACACACACACACACACACACACACATATCTTATCAAAGAGCTAAGTCCTGCCTGTCTGTTGGGAAGCCACTGAGTACTGTCCAGTTATGAACTGTTCCCCTTTCCTTTCCTTCTCCTCCCAGAAGGAGGAGGGATTGGATACTAGAAGACTGGGGTCTCTGATTGGCCAAGGCACCTCCTCCTGCTCCTCCAGCTTCTGTGGGCCCCTCTGGCCAAAGAGCAATTCCAGAGCAATCCTGGCTGCCCCCCCCCCATGTTTCTCAGCTCTGCCTCTGAGCCTGCCTCCCTGGGGTGGCATGTTTGAGGCGTGTCTCAGCACACATGCAAATGACCTGCCGTGCTAGTCGGCTCCTCCTGTCTCCTGTCACCGCCCCCAACCCTGGGTTTCCAGGGCACTCAGGGCAGGGTGACCTGGTAATCTGGCCCACAGCCAGAGGAGAAGTAGCAGGAAAAAAAGCCCAGCCAGGTGGGAGGAGCCAGGGGATCCCAGGGCAGCCTCAGTGAGCCAGGGGGCATTCCTCCACCTCCCCTGTTCCACTCCCCAGATTCAAAGGGCAGGGGTTTGGGAGAGGCCTCCAGGCCAGCCTTGTGCTCGTTTCTGTACTGGGGTGGAGGTGCCTGGGTTCACTGTCCTGCTCTGCTCTTGTGCCTCCCGCCTGCATGGCTAAGTCAACCTGGCATATTCTCTCCCTTTCCTGGACCTGCACTCCCAGAGGAGGAGAAAACAAAAAAACCCAACCTAGTGCTGCAGGTCTGGTCTCATGATTCTTTCCAGCCACCCCTGGGAACTGTTCAGAGGCTTCCCCAGCCTTTGGGTGGAGGAGGAGCTGCTGCTTCTCTAAGTGCATTGGACCCTGAGAGGGCAGAAGAGTCATTCCTCACTTCCTCTTTGAGATCTGATCGTGGGGCCAAGAGCTCCAGGCTTAGGAGGCAGAAGACTTGGCTTCAACGTCCTGCTTTAGCCCCTTACTTCCTGGCTGTGTGACCCTGGGCAAGTCAATTCCTCTGAACTTCTCTGCATCCCTAAAATGCTTCCCCAGCCTCCCTCGAAGGATTGTTGTGAGAAGAAGTAATAATAGCAGTTCTTTTTTATTAGGTTTGCAACACAGATTCCAAACGTTATCTCATGTGATCAGAGAATCACATGAGATGATGGACGTGGAAATGCTTTAGGGGGAAAATCATAAAATGCTCGATAAATGTTATCAATACTCTGATAACTTTGGAGGAGGCAGTTCAGCCTTATGGAAAGGGCACCAGACTGTAGGAAACCAGGGTTCTAATCATTCTATCTCCAAGCATTCTTTGTGGGAGAGGGCCTGGAGGCAACCAGGCAGTAGAAGTATAGACAGAATATACACAAGATGAATCCACTGTAGGGGGGCGGGGAGGGTCAAGGAAGGCTTCTCTGAAGAGGAGGTGCTGCCAGAGCTGAGTCAGCTCACTTCTGTCCTCTTGCTTTGGTTTCCCCATTTGTAAAATGAGGGATAGAGCTGGCTTTGCATGACCTCAGAGCTCCCTTCTCATCTCACTTTCTCTGCTCCTACATAAGCCTGATAGCACCGAGGAGCCTGGGAGGAGACCTGGGTCTGTCATTTATCCAGTCCAAACCTTAGTTTTCTAATCTGTGAGATGAAGCTGAGAAGCCTTGTGTTGTTGGGAGAAAAGAATTTTGGGACTAGGGGATGGTCCAGTGGATAGAGCCTGGGGCTTGGAATCAGGAAGACCTCAATTCAGATCCTACCTTGTTAGCTGAGTGACCCCTAGGTAAGTCACTTAGGCTTTGCCTCGGTTTCCTCAAGTGCAGCACTCACCTCCTAGGATTGTCGTGAGGATCACATAAGCTAAGATTTGTGAAGTGCTCTGTGACGTGCTGAACGTGCCTATTAGGTGCTTAATAAATGCTTGATTTCCCCCTGCCCCCATGCTCGTTGCCTTTGGTAGCCTCCTGTCCCCAGCTGCGGAGGAGGGTGGTCAGTGCCTTGCCTTGGGCCCTGGTAGCCTGGCCCCTGGGTTGAGCTTGCCGGGTCTTTGTTCTTTCTCACCCATGTAGAGGAACATGAGAAACATCGGTTGGAGCGGGAGCGGGAGCAGAAGGCCAACGCCACGAGGGTTAATCATATGCTGCCCCCTGAAGAACCCCGGATTGAGGCCCCCCCCGCTTCCCTTGTCCCCTCCAGCTCCACCACCTGCCCCCCCACCCCCTCTGGCCACCCCAGTGACTGTCATCCCCATCCCTGTGGTGACAGGCTCCCCACAGCCAATGCTGCCCCCCACCCCCCTTACCCTTGCCCCCTGCCCAGCCGCTAACCCTAGCCCCACGCCAGCCAGCCTTGGTCAGCGCACCTGGACTCAGTATCAAGGACCCCATCCCCCCACTCCCCAGGCCACCAGCCACTGCCACCCCACTCCTGCCGGACTCGAAGGGCACCGCCGCACCTACAGGCAGCCCCAAACCCCTGCAGCCCTTCCCCACACCCATCCTGACCATCGCCCAGCACCACGTGGTCCAGCAACCCATTCAGCCTCAGCTGCCACCCCCGCAGCCACCTCCACCAGCCACACTGGCTGCTCTGAAGTTGGCGCCTGCTGAGGAGGTGAAGCACAGCGAGCAGAAGAAGCGGCCAGGGGGGTGAGTGAGACGGCAGTGTGGGCCCCCAGGGTGGGCAAGAGGGTCAAAGGGAGAGTTCACTCTCCAAAGGTCTTCTCAGGTGTACCTTGAGCTCTGGGCAGCCTGACCCTTTCCCTCAGCTTTAACCCTCCCAAAAAGCCCTTCTGAGAGGGATGGTTGCCGAAAACCTCCACCCATCACCTACAATTTTAATTCAGCAAGCATTTAGTAAGCTTAATAAATGCTGAGCGTTCAGAGACAAAACAAACCCAATTTCTGTCCAGGAGTTTTGAGTCTTAATTGGACAGAATAGAATATACACAGAGAAGTCAGTGTAAAGTACTGTCACAAAGACAGGTCACTAAAAGGGTGATGCCAGGCTTGGGGGTGAGAAGGAATCTTGGAGGCCTGGACACCTGAGTGAAGCTACTGGTTCAGAGAGTCCAGTGAGGGAATGCATTCCTTCTAGGTAGGGAGACAGTCTGTGAAAGCAGTGAGAATGTCGGGTTAAGCTGTCCAGTTTGCAGCGTGGTCGGGTTAAGCTGTCCAGTTTGCAGCGTGGAGTTTGAAGAGGAATAATCAGAGATGATTATTCCCAGTACCTTCTGCCCCTCAGAGGGCAGACCGCCTTTTCACACTTGGAGGGTGGGACTAGGCCCAGAAAGCCGCCGGCTTCCTCACCCCTGCCGTCTGTCTGGGTTGCAGGATCGGGACCAGGGAAGTTCACAACAAATTGGAGAAGAACAGGTGTGTATCTGGTGTCCTGGCCCCCTTTCCCCGGACCCTGTCTCCCATCTGCCTGCTGCCAGTCCCCGGCTAACAGATCCAAGCTTTTGCCTCTCTTCGTTGCTTCCCCTCCCCCCAAATCGATGGTCCGACAGCCCGTGCCATTGCCCCTTACCCACAGCCCAGACAGCCAACCAACCCCTGCAGCTGACCAACTTGCATCCTCTTCCTCCCTCCCATCCCCATCCCCTAGGCGGGCCCATCTGAAGGAATGCTTTGAGACTCTGAAACGGAACATCCCCAATGTGGATGATAAGAAAACGTCCAATCTAAGTGTCCTCCGCAGTGCCCTGAGATACATTCAGGTATTGGACTTTGGGGGGAGGCAGGACTGTTTGGGGGCCTGCCAGATGTTGGGGAAGGAAGCATTTTAAGGACGGGTTTATGCCAGCCCATGCCCCTTTGTAGCCGGAATGTGGATTAGGTGGTGGCCGAGCAGCCTGCGTGTGTTTGGGATGTGGAGAGGGCTCCGCTGGAGGCTCCGGGGGGGGGGGGAGTAGGGACGCTAGGCCTGGGCCTTAGGGTTAAAGGCGGGCTGGCAGAGCCGGCTGGGCCTATGCGAAGGCGGTGCAGCGGCGGCTGGAGCAGCTTCCTCTCCTTCCCCTGGGCTCCGGCTCCAGCGCCAGCTCCCGCTCCCCCTCCTTCTTTCCCCCTCCCTTCTCCACGCGGGCACTGAGCACATGGCCCGGGCTGGCGCTGACGTCAGCGGGGCTCCCTCCCTGCCGGGGGAAGGGAAGAGGAGGGGGAGGGGACTGGAGCAGCCAGCCAGCAGAGGCGGGCTGTGTGCAGCTGCAGCCGCAGCCGCGCAGGCTGGGGGAAGGGAGGGAGGAGAAGGCGACACCTAGCCGGGAAGGGCGGGGGAAGCTCTTGCACACCCCTGGAAGTGGGGGCACCCTCTTAATTGCAAAAGGAATCAGATGGGTGGGAGGGTGGGGCAGAGGCGAGAAAGTGACCGACAGGTTTTTGGGGAGGAGCAGCTAGGGCTAGTATGAGCCCCGGTTTTGGGGTCGGGCCGGTTCGCATCTCGGTTAACACGTTTGCCAGCTGTTTTGTGTGAGGCCCTTTCTCTGGCAGAGCCCCAGGGCCCTGCGCTTAATTGGGATGCAGTGATGCTGTCTATTACTTGTGTGACATTGGCAAGTCCCAACCTCTGGGCCCTTCCGTGCATCTATGAAATGAGCGGGTTGGACAAGATGCTGAGGTGCTTTCCAGCTCAAAATCAATGTTTCTCCCTGCTTGAGAGGGTTGTTGGGAGGAAAACACTTCTATTTTCAGACCTGAAAGCACTATATAAATGAGTTACTCTGTTGGGCCAGTTTCAGAATTTAAATAGGCCACTGACTCCGTCTCCTACCTCTCGTTTTAGCTAAGAAGCCCCCCTCTCTCTTGCAATGCCAGTTTTTCCAAACTGGACTTTTTTGTCCCAGGGCTTTTTGAGGCAGTGGGGGGGGGGTGTCGATGGTAGATCTCACTGGCTTAAATGAAGCGGGCTTACTGGGGTTGGAGTATGAATGGAGCAATCCGATCTTTGCCAGGACAAGAGTTGTAAGTAGGTTTCTCCGGGAGCCCTGGTCCTTTCCTAACCTTGCACCCAGGGGATTAAGGTCACACTGCAGGAATCCACCCTGATTGCGTCAGATACCTCTGAGCCAGGCAAAAAGAGCTGGACCTCGAGTCCTTCAGGGTGAGGGCAGTGTGTTGTAGCTGTAGGACAATTCCCACCCCTTTGTGCAGGCCAATGGTGGGTGGTGAGAAGGGAGTAGTTCTGGGACAGATTAACAGACTCATGGATTAAGCATTGCTAACCGATTTAGATGCTAGATTTGGATTTGGAGACAGGGGCCCCGGGTTCGAATTCCACTGAGGGATATTAACTAGATGGATGGGTGAGCTTCACCCCTTCTGACCCCAGTTTCCTCATCCTGGAAACAGGGGCATGGACTGACTGGATGGCCTCTGGGGTAGGTCCACTGGGCTCCAAAGCCACGATTCTGGAGCAGCCCCTTCTCTCCCTGAGATGAGAAACTTGGGGCCCTGGAGGTCGAAGCGTTATGTCTGAGCTTGCACAGTCCAGAAGGGTCTGAACTGCGATTCCACCTCGGGTCCTGCTCCCAGTGCGGGTCTCCCAGCCTCGGCTGCGGAGTCTGTCACTCTTCGCCCTTTAAAAATAACTCCCTTCTGCCCGAGAGGAACCCCCCCTCGCACCGCCCGCGCGCCGCGTCTCCACTGCAGTGGGGTGGGGGTGGGGGCACTCGAGCTGCCAGGCCCGCCAGATAAGACGGTTGCCATGGCAGCCGCGAGTCTCTGTCTCCCTGGAAACCGTCAGGGTCCCGCAGGTGTGCACGCGCTCATGGAGTGAAGGCGGGGAGTGGGGAGGGGAGCGGGAGGCGCGCGCCCGAGGCGAAGCGCCGTCGCGGAGCCGGCCCGGCTTGGGAGGAGCCCGGGGCTCCCTCCTTGCCCGCCCGGTGGGGGCGGAGCCTGCTCTGCTGTGACTTAGGTTGGAGGCCTGGGGGGAGGGGGGCATTTTCGGGGCTCGCTGGATTGACTGGGGAGAGGGCTAGGACTTGACGTCATTCTGCCTGTATCCCGTGGGCGCCGGGCTGGGGGACCTCGGCGGGCGGCCCCACCCCAGCATGGCCGTTAGGTTTAACGGCTGCTTCCGGCCGCTGGGTCCGCGGGGTCGCTGCTCTGATGTCACGGGGGCGGATTTTTTTTTTAAATTATCCTTTAATGCGCTGTGGCCCGGAGGATGCTCCTCTTCCTCTCCTCCCCCCTCTCCCGGCGTTCTTCCGGGCTGGGTGGGGGAAGGGGCGTCCGGCGGGCTGGCTTGAGTCCAAGGCGCTTCCCGGCACGGGTAGGGGGAGGAGCCAAGGTCTCTGATTGGCTGGGTGGGAATGAGCCGGGCTAGGGTGCGGGGGGGGGGGGTGCAGCAAATGGGCTGGCCGCCGTGACGTGACGCAGCAGAGCTAGGCTCCGCGTGGGAGCGCGCGTGCTCGCTGCACTGACTGGGGGAGGGCAGCCTGAGGTGGGGGAAACGTGATTGAAATTGACCATGACGGAGGAGGGAGGCAGAGAGGGCAGCTCTCGGAGGCCCAGCCCAGCCCGAGACCGTGTCAGATAGAGGGTTGAGTTGGAGGTCAGGGAAGGCCAGGCCGGTCTTTGCCCACGGCCAGTCCCACCTGCCAGGGGTATCGCGTCATCAGTCTACAAGCGTTTCATTAAGTCAGGCGCCGCCGAGGCTCCACGGGCACTTTTAACAAATGGGGAGGGAATAGAGGCCTAACTCGGAACCTTCTGGCAACGGCCCGGAGTGGGGGAGGGGCTTTCCCTAACTGGTCTCCCAGCGGACTCTGGATGGCAAGTTGAATCAGAAACCCTGGTTTTCCCCAATAACCTCCAACCTGATCCCAGTGTAATAATAATCATAAAAATAGCTAATAGCACTTAGGGCTGTAAGGATTGGGAAGCTCTTTACTAAAATTATTTCACCCTTACAACAAGGAAGGGGTGGGTTCTATTTTTACCCCCACTTTACAAATGAGGAAACTGAGGCAGACAAAAGTTAAGTAACCTGAATAGGGATACACAGCCAAGTAAGCTTCTGAGATTGGATTTGAACTCCTGCCCTCTAGTCCCAGGTCAAGTGTTTTCTCTACCTGCTGTACCACCTGTGTGCAAAACTGCAGCTGTTCTTCCTGAGCCTCTAGGAGCTCTGGCTGCCAGCCTGCTCTGGCTGCCAGCCTGTACTGGCTCTCTAGGAGGAGAGTGTGTGGAAAAGATTTAAGACATTGTAATGAAAAGGGGGCAAGCCAATGGTAGACTGAAGAATAAGAGTGGATCATTGGACCCTAGATTTAGAGCTGGAAGAGGCCTCAGATTATGTGATCCAAGACCCTCATTTCAGAGGGTAGGTGACTTGCCCAAGGCCACATAGGTAGTAAGCAACAAAGGCTGGATTTGAACTCAGGTCCTAGTAGTCCAAGCTCTCTTTGGTATGCCTGGATGCCCTCTGCCTCATCCTAATAGAAGAAAAATACACACACACACACACACACACACACACACACACGAAATATGTTCAAAAAATATATACAAAGCTGATACAAAGTAAACTTGAGGGTGAAGGCTGGGAGATCAAGAGGAGGTATGAGCTCTTGAGCTGAGGCTGGAAGGAAACCAGAGATTCCAAAAGGCAGAAGTGTATGAATAAACAAACACTTATGAAGAGTTTATAGGTACAAAGCACAGGCTCTGGGGAGAGGATTCCAGGCCTGTAGAGCACCCAAATGGGACATAGCAGATAGTCTCTGTCGACTGCATGGAGGAGAGATGCAAGATGGTGGTTTATAGGCATCTGCTGAGGGTTTTCTCAGGATGGGAAGACTTGAGTGTATAGACAGCAGAGAAGGAACCAGTGGATAGGGCTAGTTGAAGACAAGAGAGAGCTAGGTACCATCTATTGGAACAGACGGGATGGGATGGTAGCAACACATGTAAAGAGAGTGGAGTAACGGGAAGATGGTGGGAGGTGATGTCAGAGGAGTGTGAGGTGACCTGGATTTTTCTCAGGTCCTCAGCTAGTTGGGGGGAGTGCTATTGGTGGCTTGAATTGGGTCACAGATTTGGGAGGAGAAGGGGTCTTAAAAAACATGCATCATTTTACAAATGACACAAACCAAGATCATGTGAACTGCCCAGGTTCACACAGCCTGAAAGCATCTGGGGTGGCATTTTCACCCAGGCCTTCCTGAGTCCACATTTAGGGTCCCATCCACTCTCACTCTGCTGCTGCTCGGCTATGAGAAGAGGTTTAGAACATGGTCAGTATTGTGGTCAGTGGGATAGAGAATCGGTTAGCTGGGAGGTAAAGGATTGCCTTGTTTCAGTGAGGGCCCACTTGAGATAAGATAACACAAATTTGTAATGGACCCATTTAACCTCTTGTTGAAAAGATTAAAAAGGGAAAAAAAAAGCTAAGCAAAACCAGCCTACATGTGGACTGGGTCTGACAGGATTTGGAACATTCCACACCTGTCGTCCCCTACCTGTGCTAAGAATGGTGGAACTTCACCCTTCCTGGACCAATCTGGGCTGTTGAAATGTCCCCATATACCCTTTTGTCTCGTTTTTCTCATGTCCATTGTGGTAGACATCATGAGTACTGTCTTGCTAATTCTCCTGATTTCTCTCTGTGTCAGTTCACGGAAGAGAAAGTAGCTGGTATGAGGCACTGAATTGAACCTTGGCTTCTGTCCCACTTTAGACACTTGCTAGCTGACTGATCCCAGGCAAGTCACAGTTTTCACAGTTTATTCATCTGTAAGATGTGAGGTTGGCCACCATGGCCTCCAAACTAGTGTTCCTGAGACACATTCTTCTCTGTGGTCTTCAAGTATGGCAAGGGTTACAAAATAAATACAAGTCCTCATTCCCTATGTTGTGCTTGGGAAGTAGATGATACATGTGAAACTTGAAAAGTAATTGTATAAGAAAGTCTAACCAAGTGTTGAAAGGCACAGAGGGACAGCATTGTATAGTATAAAGAACTTGGCAGTCTGGCCCCACCTGGGCCTCAGTTTCTTCATTTGCAAAATATGGGGGTTGGATGACATGATGCTCAAGGCCACTCCCAGTTCTGGAGCCAGGAGCCTGATCCTTTTTCTGACCTTGAGTTTTCATCCGTGTAAATTGGGAATTATGGTATCCTACCTATTCCACAGAAGGTTTACAAGGAAATTACTTTGTAAACTGTCGCATTCTATAAAAAGGCAAGAAATTATTTTATCAATGAGAAGTTAATTTTCTTAGTGTGACATATGGGCTGTCACAGTTCAGAGATGACATTGGTGTAGACAGCAGTGCTCCAGGAAGGTTTCATAGAGAAGATGAGACTGAAGTTTGGGTTTTCAAAATGTTGGGTAAGGCTGGAACAGATGGAGGGGAAGGAGAGGCATGGGTTGGGGGGCGGTCCAAGCAGTGATCAGAGTGGGGAGCAGCTCTGCTGGGGGCTCAGCAGAGTGAATGGAAGGGGCTGAGTAGTGGAAGTTCAGGTGGGGGTCAAATGGTGATCAGGGTGGGAAGCAGCTCTGCTGAGGGGCAGCAGGAGTGAATGGACGGAAGGGGATGGACGTTGGTGGGGGGGGTGAGAACCTTGTGGACTTGATGCTGTCTGCAGGCCATTGGAGGTCAGTCCTGAAAAGTTCTGCAGTGGACAAGGAGAGCCTAGAATAATCTCGAAATGAAGACCTGGTGATTTCCTCAGAGTGGGTCCTCCCCTTGGGTATTCGGCAGATGTTATTTGGGTTGCTGTGATTTTAAAAATAACTGCATGGGCTCATTGGTAGAAATAAGAAAGGTAGGGGAAAGAGTCAGCTTTGAGGGCAGGATGGTGTGTCCCATTTGGGGTCTGTCTTGTTTGAAGGGTTGGTTCAGTAGAGGAGCAGAGATAAGCAGCCTTGTGGCAAGCTCAGACATGCTGCCATGTCTTTCTAGCTTGGAAGAACCCACCGGAATGATTATCGCTCCTGCTGGCATTCTCGTGTGGGAAGCCCAGAGGACATCAGGGCAGGCATGTTTGAGGGGTGCAAGAATAGCTGTCCTATGGGGCAGCAAGGTGGTGCAGTGGATAGAGCACCAGCCCTGGAGTCAGGAGGATCGGAGTTCAAATCTGGCCTCAGACACTTGACACTAGCTGTGTGACCCTGGGCAAGTCACTTACCTTAATTGCCTTGAAACACTTCCCCCCCCCTCAAAAAAAATAGCTTTTGTCGATGTTGTTTGTATAGCTTGGTGTAAAGTGTATGGAAATGGAAATCCAGTTCATTTGAAGTGGGACCTCCATATAAGCCCTGGTCTGATGCTTTCTCATGCCATGGAGATAGGTCTGTGAGGACCCTGGCTTCTCAGGGACATGCCAGTGAAACCCAAGCTCTGAGAGCTCTTAGCAAGATGGCGAGAGTTTGAATGAGGCTTGGCAGCAGAGCCAGCCTGGCTAAGTTTGGAAGGAGGCTCACCAGACTGGGCCACCAGGTGGGGGGCACCAGTGTTTTTGGCCACACTTTGTGAAACTGCCGATGAAGGTGTGTAGCAGCATTGGTTTTGCATTGGTAGTCGTTGGGTGCATTGAACTTGAACTCTAGATGAGGAAGCTGTGGTGGGGTCCCTCAAAGTCGCTGAGCCACCAGTACTGGAACGGAGGCTTAGCCGTGGGTTCCTTTTTCTCTGCCATGTTGTCTCTGGCAGTGTGAGGCGGGCAGATTAGTTAGAAGGCTATTTGTGGCAGTAGTCCAGATGTGAAGGGATAAGGATCTTCAGGTTAGGCGGGTGGCAGTGGGAGGGGGAAGGACCATCCAGAGAGCTGCAGGAGAGGATTCTTATTTTAAGATAGCTTTATACATTGATTTCTGAACATGTTCACACACACCACCCCTCCCCCATGCAGCCAGCCTTATTTCACGGAACAAAGATGAAGAAAGAAAGAAAAAGTTCCACAAAGCTGACCACCATGTGACCGTCTGATAGTCTGCGCCTCCCGCCTGTGCAGGGAAGGGAGGGAGAAAAACAAGTCTGAGGTCAAGGTGGCGTGTTCAGGTTTAGGTACGTCCTCCAAGTAAAAGCGACTGAAGATAAACACAGGGAAGTCGCCTGTAGTGGAAGCTACAGGAGTAAATGAGTTCTTTAAGGGCACATTAGGAGAGAGGGAGAGAAGTGTAGGCCCAAGGAGTCAGCCTTGAAGAAAATCCTCAGTCAAGAGGCAAGATGAACAGGAGGAACCCGCAGAGGGGGCACCAGGCGGTGTAATGGGCCCAAAGCCAGCTGAGGAGAAGGGCATGGTCTCTCAGGGTGGAATGCCCTCTTGGGGTCAGGAGGAAGCACTGGAGTTGTCCAGAGCGCCGTCCTTAGTGACACCTGGGAGAGTTGCTGCAGTTAGAGTGGTGAGAATGGAAGTCGGGGTGTGAGGCAGAGAATGGGAGGGAAAGGAAGGGGTTGGGACAGGGACAGACTCACCACGTGCAGAGGTGTGACTAGGGCAATGTGGAGGAGAAGGGCTGGTGATGGGAAAATACCTGTGTATGTTTGAAGGGCAGGGAGCTGGTGGGGAAAGAGATTGGAGATGCTTGAAAGGAGGGATGACTGGGAAGGAATTCCAGCCCACGTGGAGGGGTTGGATTTACTAAGGGCAGTGAGGAGCTTGGCATTAAGGTAGGTGGTGAGGTAATCTGCCTCATGTAGAATGGGGCAGTGGGGGCTTAAGGGGAGAGAAGATCTAGAATGGGCCTTTTGTGCACTACAAGAGAAGCAGCAGGATTAGCGGACCCCTGCTGTGACAGTGGGGTGGATACGGGAGGGCTGTACCCAGCCTGGGAGCAGGAACAGAAAAAAGAGATTATGGGATGCTGCCATTTCCAGCCCTGGATCAGTGGGCATGGTGAAAGGGGACAGGAAGTCAAAGGCAGAAAGTGGCCAGTTAAGAACTAAACCACTGTGCCCAAGGCACTGTGCTAGGCGGGGTCAGAGAAATTCAGAGCTGAATAAGAGAGTGGAACCTCTTATTCAGGGGAGATAATGCATCTTCACAAATCCTACCTAAAACAGATATAGAATGTGACTTAAGGTTGGAGGAAAGATTCTTTCCAACTGGGGTGAGGGAGTATATCAGGGAAGCCTTCGTGGAGGAAGAGATACTGAATTTCATCAAGGTAGGCAGGGCAGGGGCAAGATACTGTGGACATAAGGAATAGCTAAGGCATGGAGGCAGAAAAATATGAGATAGGGTGAAGAGTTAATGTAGCCGAGAGTGGGTGATGGGAATGTGAAAGAAGATTGCAAGAGTTAGGTGGCACCAGAGGAGGGATGAATGAGCTGATAGGTAGGAAGTCATGGTTTGGGAGGGGGCCCTCTGAGGTCAGTGCCATGCTGTGCCCAGGAAAGATGCCAGGTGCTGCAGAGCTGATGATAAAAATGATACCTTCCCTGCCCTCAGGGAGCCTTATGTCCTACTGACCCTCCAGTGACCTGGCTGGCAGATAGCTGGTAGCCGGTAGAGATAAAAGAAAGGCAGGAAAAGGGAGTGATTGAAAAGTCAGAGTGTGGGTCAACGGCAATGAAGAGTGGAGAACAGAGGCTCCTTGAGGGCAGGGACGTATTCCTGGTGGTGGTGTCTTGGTAGCCCTAGAGTCCAAGCACACTGTAAATGCTTTTTGTTTTGTTTTGTTTTGTTTTTGGTTGGGCAATGGGGGTTAAGTGACTTGCCCAGGGTCACACAGCTAGTAGGTGTTATATATCTGAGGCTGGATTTGAACTCAGGTCCTCCTGAATCCAGGGCTGGTGCTGTATCCACTGCGCCGCCTAGCTGCCCCCACACTGTAAATGCTTAAATATTTGCAGACTTGAGGTTGCTGGGATTCTAGTTTAGGACAGAGTAAAAGGTACAGGCATCAAGAGAAGCTGGGATTGGGGGTCAGGGAGAGGCTTTCTGAGGGTGAGAACATAAATTGCAGGCTTCAGGTGTAAGGAACCAGAGAAAAGATGGTGCTTGAATCTTGGGGAGACTGCCCTAGAATAGGGAGGGGGGCAGAAGAAGGGAGCACCAGGCCCACCCTCACCCCTGTTGAGCTGGGGCCACAGATACCCTTTACAGATATGGGCAGTAGGCAATGCATTACCTTCATGAGAAAGCCGAGGCTCTAGGGAAACAACTCCCATCCTCACGCATCCCAGACCTGGCCCCTGAGAGGTTCACAGTGGGACTCCCGAAGTCTAGTGTCTGGGTTTTGTGCCTGGGGTCATGTCCCCAGGTAAAATTGGTGAAGCAGGTGAAGCTTGACCCCTTCCCAGCTGCCTCTTTAGCAGCTCCCCTTTCCCCCACCACGGAAGCGTTGCATCTTTGTTATCCAGCCTGCTGTTGGGGCGTCCCTTTGTCCCTCTGTGTGGGCAGTCGTCCACTCAGGTGCCGAGCGTGACTCCGTGTGTCCCCAACTCCTCGTCCTTCAGACGCTGAAACGGAAGGAGAAGGAGTACGAACATGAGATGGAGCGGCTGGCCCGGGAGAAGATCGCCACACAGCAGCAGCTGACAGAGCTGAAGCGCGAGCTGAGCCAGTGGATGGACGCGCTGGAGATGGAGCGGGTGCTGCGGCAGGCAGGGCAGCCCGAGGACGACCAGGCCTCCACCTCCACTGCGTCAGGTACCCTTGCCCATGCCCATCCCCCGGCCCCCCACTCTGGGGCTCCAGTGTCCCCTCTGGCCTCCCTTCTCCTCCAAGACAGCCTTAGTTTTCTTGCTGCCCCCTGACCCTGTTCCCTTCTCCTTCTCTCTTCCTCTCCTGGCCTGTCCACTGCCCCCTAACAGAAGGCGAGGACAACATAGATGAAGACATGGAGGATGACCGGTCAGCCGTGGGGCTGCCCAGGCTGAGCCAGCGGCCACAACCTGAGCTCCTGAAACCAGCTCCCCTGCCTCCTGGCACGGCCCCTGCTGCTCCGGCCCCTCCCTCCCACCCTGCGGCTCTGCAGCAGAAGCCCCCCCCTGCAGCAGCAGCCGCCCAGACCCTGGTGCCAGCCCCCGCCCACCTCGTGGCCACGGCGGGAGGGGGCTCGACGGTCATCGCTCACACGGCCACCACCCACGCCTCAGTCATCCAGACTGTGAACCATGTGCTTCAGGGCCCGGGGGGCAAGCACATTGCCCACATCGCCCCCTCGGCCCCCAGCCCCGTGCAGCTGGCGCCCGCCACACCCCCCATTGGCCACATTACTGTCCACCCTGCGGCCCTCAACCACGTGGCCCACCTGGGCTCCCAGCTGCCCCTGTACCCACAGCCGGTGGCCGTGAGCCACATCGCCCACACCCTCTCCCACCAGCAAGTCAATGGCACGGGTGGTCTGGGGCCGCCAGCCACGGTCATGGCCAAGCCGGCTGTGGGTGCCCAGGTGGTCCATCACCCTCAGCTAGTGGGCCAGACGGTCCTAAATCCAGTGACCATGGTCACCATGCCATCCTTCCCCGTCAGCACCCTGAAGCTGGCCTGAAGGGGGTGCCACTTGGAGGTCCCTGGCACCACCCCCACCAAGCAGCTCCTCACATTCCAGCCCGGCTCCCTCCCCTGCCCTCAGGAGAAGGGCAGAGTGCAGAGACTAAGCCCAGAGGGAGAAGAGAAAGGATGGGGGCAGGCCCTGCTCCCGACTCTGAGCTGGGCCAGAAGGGCACCGGGGAAAAGGCCTGGCCCTGCTGCATTTGGACTTGACAAAAAACCCAAGAGACACTTTGGTGAGCGTGGTCCCTGTGGCTCTGGTGGCTGCCTCGATTTCCGTTCTCGTCCCATTCTGTCCCTGCCTCGCCTCCCCTCGGTGTAATCAGTGAGCTGTGGATGTGATGTACTTGGTTTTCGTCCCTTGTCCCTCCCTCTTTCCCGTCCCCCCTCATGTGCTGCTGATGCTGCTATTGCTCTGGAGGGTGAGGCGGCTGAGCTCTGGGGGCCCTCCCCCCCCCACCCCCCGGGGGGGGGCTCTCTAGCCAGGCCTGGGCCAGGGTTGTGCTGTGGAGGTCATTTTGTCCAGATAACCATTACGTGGAGATCTGGGGTGGGGGCTGCTGTGAACACAGTGATGGGAAGCAGACGGTTCAGTGGGCCAGAGGAGCTGGGTGGGATATGGGCCCCAATATCTGGGGGTGCCCCCAACACCCTTTCCCTCAGCCCACACTACAGTCTGATTGATCCATCTGAGGTCACTGTGATTTGTTACAGTAGAAACTATTTAAGACAATTCTCTACTAATAATAAACCAAATGAAAGAGAAAACCAGGGAGATTCCCGTGGGGGTTTATTGCTGGTGTGTTCTTCTGCCCCCCACTCCACTTCCCAAACCCCTGACCCCTGCTCTTGAGGAAGATACAGTGACTGACTGACCTTAGGATGCCAGACTGACTTGGGGTCTCTGGGGTGGGCCCTGTATAGTCCCTATGGATCTGGGCCTCCCTAGCCCTGGTGTGGGTGGAGATTCAGAGATACAGCCCGAGAGCTCGTCCCTGGACCTGGATCCTTCCCTTCTCTCCGGTCTCCTCTGGGCCCTCTCCCCCAGACAGATCCTTTCAGGGATAGGGAAGAGAGAAGGAGCATGGGAGGAGGGAGGCCAGGGTCTGGATCCACAGCTGGGAGTGAAGAGGCTCCGCACCTCCCGAGTCCCCTCTCCTTCCCTCTGCTCCGATATGTGCAGTTGTAACTGGTGGACACGTGTGCATGTGTGTGTCTGTGCATGCTCAGTCTGTGTGCATATGTCCGTGTGCAGGTATGCGTGTGTGTTTCTTGGTGCTCCCCCTCCCCCGCATTGAATTTGAGGAAGGGCTTTGTGGTTTGGGTTCTGGGGTCCTGGGGTCCTAGATTCTTCTCTGGGCTGAGTTTAGGAGACCCTTTGGCCAGATGGTGACGACCATGGGGAGGTGACGCTGCAATGATGACCCCACTCCCAGCTCTTACATAGGTGCAAGAGTCCTAGGTCCTGGGAAGGACTGGGGATCACATCAGAAACTGGCCTTTTTGACATTAAGACTAAATAATGGGCAGTGACTGTAGCCTGGACCCTCCGTTTCCTTCTCTGGTTCTCCTCTTGTACCTTCCTGCACCCTGCTTTCTTTCACCTCTCTGGTTTACTTTTGATGCTTCGGACTGAGCCTGGGGAACAGTCACTTTAGCATCCTGCTGCCTCAGTTTCTCCCTGAGGATGGCTCTCAGGCATTCCTCCAGAGGGGAAAGAAGGGGAAAGAGCTTGCCCAGACCTCTGCCCTGTCCCCCCCAACCCCAGCTCCCAAAGAGCTAGGGCTAGGAATGGGGCTTAGGATGGGGGAGGGAGGGGCCTGCTTCCCCCAGCCCTCCCCACTAGTGAGTCTACCTTGGACTAGCTTTGGTTTCTCGTCTCTTTTCACATAGTTATTACAAGTGACCTTGTGTAAAACACATGCGCATACATGTACACTCAGATACCCATTTAGGCACATCTATATTCATATACTAGTTGCCTTCATGGGAGCTGTTTGGCAAGGTATCCTAAGGATAGAGTCCAGCACCAGGCATGTGCCCTTGGGGAGAAGGCACTGTAGGGAGGCCTTAGGCCCCCTACGTTTTATGGAGGCTGTGTTGGCTAGGTATGGTGTCTTGGGTGTCAGGTCAGAAGAATGGGCAATGCAATCACCTCAAAGACCCCAAAGTGGATCTGCCTGGAAGGCAGCCCTAATTGCTTCCAGACCCCCTTTCAGTTCCCTCTTTGGACTGGGAGATTTTAGGCAGTTCCTTCCTCTGCCTTTTGGGGAATGTACAGGCAGGCCGTTCCATTCAGTGCCTGGCCTTGGGAGAGAGGCTGGCCTAGATGGTACCAGCACACATTACTCATGCCCAGCTTCCCTCCTGGCTGTAGCCTCCGCCCGGTGGCCTCCACCCCGAGTCCTTAGCTCCACTTTGTCCTCTGTGGGGCAGCCTTGTAGGCAGTAGGCCCTTGGGGGCGGGGCGGGGCAGGGTGGGAGGGTATGGAGGCAGAGGTGGCTCTGTCGAGAGAGTTGGATGGGGAGACTTGGCTCTCCGGCCTCTCCTCTCCTCCTTCCCTTCCCCCTCTGTCAGCCATGTCAGCCACGCCAGCCACGCAGCACTCATGGCCAGACGAGAATGGAATCGAAATTGTGCCTCCCCCCACTCTCTGGGGTTTGTGCCCAGATACTTATCCAGCCCGCAAGGCACTTGGGGCGGGCGGGGGTCTGTGTCGTGCCAACTGTGTCCTGAGTGGCTCTGGTGGGTGTCCTTGGTGTTGTGTTCTGTTGTTTCCTGGTGAACGCTGTGATGCTGTACCACTGGGGGCTGTTGTCCCCCTGCTTCCCCAGCCTCATCCTTGTGGAGTATCTCCTTCAGCAGCCACCAGGCCTAGCCCTGGCCCTCCCCGCCCCACCCTTGGGGATACTGAGCCCTGCCTTTCTCCCCAGACCTTCTGACTTGGGACACACACACATACACACTCACACAGACGCCCACAGACACTCACACATCTTACCTCTCATGCTTATTTTATTTTTTTATGTTCTCTAAGTGACTCACTGGCTGGGAGTCTTTACCTCGATGGGCTCGGGTCCTCAGGGGGCTGGGGAGGAGGGGCCAGTGGGCAGGGTGAGCACAGTGGGGTGCTTTGGGGGCCACACTTAGGCCCTGCCCTCTCCAGGATGAGCCCCCCGTCCCTCCTCAGGGTGCACCCCCCCTCCCCAAAGAGGTGGCCCTTGTTTACAGTGAGGACTCGGTCACTGTGTCTCTGTTTCCGGATATCTGAACCCTCAAGACCCCGGACTGTAGAGATTTTTATGTGTTTGGATACATCTGCTGTGTGAAAAAAATCAAACAAAAAAACCCTACAAAAACCCTAATTTTGTACATATTGTATTTTTACTATTGAGCTGTATTCTAGTGGCTGTTCATGCTCTAAGACTTTAGGTATCGGGACATGAATACTCCCCATGTAAAAGCACTTGCCTGGAATAAAACAATGAAACAAATAAACCTGCACTGAAACGTGAGTTGGGGGCTTGCAGACACCCCATTTTATTGGGGGTGGGAGTGGGGGACCAGACACCCAGAGCCAGAGATATGGAAGCAGAGGGAGTGAACCCTTCATTCACTTTTCATATCATTGACCTGGCCACGGCCCGACTAGAAATTGCTTTCAGGGCTCTCTGGGCTGGCCACGTGGTATAGCAATGAGTGCTGAGTTTGGGCATACACAACCTGGGTTGGAATCCTTATGTCGTCATTTACCATCTGTTCGACTTTGGGCAAATCACTGCTTCACTGGTCCTTGGTGTCCTCGTCTGTAAAACAAAGATTGGCCTAGAGGTTGTTCTTGAGTCATTTCAGTTGTGTCTGACTCTTTGTGAGTCCATTTGGGGTTTTCTTGGCAAAAATACTAGAGTGGTTTGCCATTTCCTTCTCTAGCTTATTTTACAGATGAGGAGACTGAGGCAAAGAGGGTTAAATGACTTGCCCAGGGTCACACAGCTAGTAAGTGTATGAGGCTGGATTGGAACTCAGATCTTGACTCTGGGACCTGCCTAGCTGCCCTGGCCTAGATAACTGGCTCTAAATCTAAAGGTTCACTGCCCTCCCCACCCCAGCACTTGAATGCACACCCCCAGCCACAGTTGTCACTCCTTTCCACATCTACGTTGTTTTAGGATTTTTCAAAGGCACATTTCACCCATTATCCTCATGAATTGGAAGGAGTTTATGTGACCTGCTGGGGTATTGCAAGCTCAGTAAATAGCAGTAACTGGGAATGGAACCCAGGTTTCCTGACTCCAGCATCCTGCCTTGGGTTATAAGGAAAGTGTTTTGTAAACCTTAGGGATCGGGTTAGGAACCAGACCTGGGATTTCATTGGCATAGAGAAATTCCAAGTGAGGAAGCTCTATCTAGCAATGCAGTTTAGTGCTTGTTCTGCAACACAGAGTCCTGGTTGCCAAAGCGTCTGGTTAAGTGACTTGGCCAGGCTCATACAGTTAGCTTGTGTCAGAAGGCAGGACTTGAAACCAGGTCTTCCTGGTTTTGAGAAAACCTTAAAACATAACATGTGAGTGCCTGTTGTCTTGTATGATCTTTTTAAACACCCTTTTAAGCAGACCAGCAGGTATTCCCTTTGTTAGAAGAGGAAACTCTAGGGTCCAAAAGGTAGGTACCATGGCCATTCAGCAACAGGGCTGGGACTAGAATCAAAATGTCTGAATTCTCTTTCCTTGGTATCATCTTAACCATATTTTTCATGGAGCTGGCTACCCTCGATCTTAAGACTTCCTCAACCAAGCAGAGACAACTCTGGTTTGATAGTTGTAAGTGAGGAAGATTGAGAATTGGCCCAGACACTTCTTTATCCATGGAGGGATTAAAAGGTATCCTTGAGTTTGAGGGTAAGGAAAGGAAGACTTGAAGTGAAGAGGTGAGAAGAAGATGGATCTGATGGAAATCTTTAAGTCACAAATATTCTTGATTGCTTCTAAGTGAATGGGGCTGAGGTGGGAAAATAATGTCAATTCTTCAGGGTTATAATGAAAAGATAATATCCTCAGCTCACCATCTGCCTTCAGGGGTGTAACTAGGGCAGACCTTCAGAGCTTTGCCCCAAGGTGGAAAATTTAGAGGGCATCACCAGCACTCTCCCCACGTGTCCAAGGGGCAGGTGGCCTCAACCTGGGACATGTTTCCCTCTTCAAGAGCCTAGAAAACTCCTGGTATCTCAGGGCAGATTTCCTCCCCCTGGGCTACACCCCTGGTGAGCGAGTTGTTCCTCTCAGCCCCTCCCAAGTTAAAAAATTATGAGTTAGCTGTTTTGTCTCCCCACTGAGGTCAGTGGGAGAGTCTGAGAGAAAATATCCTGGGTGGTTTTCTGCAGGTCACCCTAGTTCTCTGAACCCAGGAATGGGGAGTCGGGACCCCTGTGGCATTTCTGCAGCTGTGGGACAGGATGATTCTGAGAGGTGGTTGCATATGTGGGTTGCTTTCACCCGCCCCCAGCCAATTCCCCACAGGTCTGGTATAAACCAGCTGACTCAGAAGCTTGGGGAAGGTGGTGGGTCTGTGGCTTGAATCTCAGCATTAGAGGTGGGGAAGATGTCAAGGGAAATATTGGGTGTCATAAGGGAGGGGATATTCTGGTTGCATATCACCCTGAACTGAATCCCGAACTTCCAGACACCGATTGTGCTCTCGTTTCTGTGCTGATAGAGAGATTGGCCATCTTGGGGCCCCGGCCAGACTTTACTCTCCTGTCCCATCCTACTTCTCACATCTCTCCCCACCCCTTTGAGAAACCAAAACTAAAACCTAAAGGTAAAACAATACCAAAAGATTTAGTCCTCCATCTCACGTCTGGGCGCCAAGGACTATGCCCATTTATGAGATACTGTCTCCCCCTATCGACAGTTTTTAGAACTACAAAGCCACTTCACAGGCCTGGGGGGCCTTCAGAGAATGGTTCCCAAGTAGAGCTTTTCCTAGTAAGACTCTTCTTTTTTGATCAGCTGAGCTGGGGAAGGGGGCTAGTATGTCAGAACTTGAAGGAGTTTTTAGGGGTCTTCTAGCTCAGCTCCATACTTTCATAGATAGGGAAACTGAGCCCTGCAAACCTGCTGGGGATGTTCTGGAAGACATTTCTCTTCTGTCCCTTCACCACTGATGATAGTGGAAGTCAAGGGTTGTTGACAACCTACTGAGGACCTGGGAAGGCCCAAAAAAACTTTTAACCCAGGTATGGGGCCAGATTATCAAAAGAAATAATGGTAGAGAAATTAAGGATGAATTTCTGGTCAATATGCTAGAGTCAAAACTAGTACTCCCTGTACCTGTGGCAAGTAGCAGCAGTACTATATATGCCCTCAGGTATTTGCAGAGATCACTTTGAGTAGGGCCTTTGGGGGGGGGGACTAAGATGCTGACTGGGGGAACAGCTGGTAGTTTCCTGGCTCACCTAATTACTTTGTCTGCCTGCCCTGGTTATGGCTGTGCTGAATATAGCCATGGTGTTAGGACCAAAAAACTCACTTTGCCACAAAACCTTTATTCCTCTCCCCCCACCTCGCAAGCCCGATCATTGTACTGAAAAGCTTGGGTAGCAGAGGAAAGAAGCAACGAGCACCATAACCACTGTGCACTTTGAGGAAAGACATTTTGGTGCATTAGAAAGAGCCCTAGCTTTAGACACAGAGGAGCTGGGTTCAAATCCTGCCTTGATCATTTACTATGTATATAACTTTGGGCAAGTCATCTCTTGACCTCAGTTTCCTCATCTGTAAAATGAGGGGGTTGGACAAGGTGGCTTCTGAGGTCTCTTACAGCTCTACAGTTTTTTATAATCCCAGTGTCTTCAAAAGGTTTTCTTCTTCCTCTTTCCTTCCTTCCTTCCTCTTTCTTTTCTTTCTCTTTCTTTCTTTCTTTCTTTCTTTCTTTCTTCCTTTCTTTCTTTCTTTCTTTCTTTCTTTCTTTTCTGTTTCTTTCTTTCTTTCTTTCTTTCTTTCTTTCTTTCTTTCTTTCTTTCTTTCTTCTTCTTTCTTTCTTTCTTTCTTTCTTTCTTTCTTTCTTTCTTTCTTTCTTTCTCTTCTTTCTTTCTTTCTTTCTTTCTTTCTTTCTCATCTTATGTGAACCTCACAACAAGCCATGAGGGAGATGTTATAAACATCAATTACAAATTGCTCTTCCCCCCTCCGCCCTCTCCTCCACCACTCAGAGATCTAACATCTTCCTGAAACAAACATTTGGGCTCTCCTTTAAAATTCAGGAATTATAACCCAGAGGGGCTGGAGAAGTAGACGGAAGGAGCCCTCAGCATCAAGTGGAGGAGGAAATGGTATTTGACAAGGTTTTAAGCTCACTGGTGAATTTTTGGGATTTCCACAGTGGATTTCTTACAGGCCAGCACTAATTTCCAGTACTGGGGTTACAACTTCTCCAATCTTTTAAGCATCTATTAAGCACTTACTGTGTAGGTAGCCATGTGGCATTGAGGCTAGATGGCAAATCACTTATGCTCTAAGCAACTAAGGTTATTAGTTGCAGAGCAGGTGCTGATATCTGCATTGGTAAGGGGAGTTTCCACACTGGGAGTTCCTGAAATCCCAGCTATGGTCCAAAATTAAAAATGTGCAAGAAGTGTTGTTCTGATGTTTAGGGGCAGCTAATTCCAATTCTGGGGCTAAGGAGATAGTGGACAGTGAACATAGAGACTAGTTCCCCTGCCAAGGTTGCAGACTGTGATGGGTTTCTCATTCCCCTGGTCCCTTTGTCCCCCCTCCCCAGTTCACCCCTTCCTCTTGTCACTAGGAGCTTTGAAGAGTGTGTCATGGGGTTAATTCCTTGGTACAAATCCCTTCCCTCCTAGCCTGCTTTCCTGGGGCTTTGGACTCTGCCTGAATTAGGGAGGGCTTGCCATCTGACAAATCCAGGTCTATATTAGGATTGAAAACTTATTTCTGAGTGCCAAGGTAGCACTGATGGTTGGTCCGCCAGCTGGTGGGAGAGGAGGCTCCTGGATGACAGCTCCAAAATTTATCCTAGTCAGTAGCTCTGTCCCCTTTGTCCGGGGCAGGCTGACCCGAATAATGTGGGATGAGTGTGTATGAATGCATCCAGATTTGTGCAAGGTCCAGAAGGTGTAGCTTGGCTCAGACTCCCCCCTCCCCTCTCCCAGCACTACTTGAATGGTAGGCCTGGAGCCAATCCCCTGGATGTATTTCTGGATTCTCCAGCGGATATTTCTGAGATCTCAAACTGGAAAAGATTTCAAAGGGTACTTCAAAAATGAAGTCCAGAGAGGTTATGACTTGCCCTAGGCCACACAGGAAGTAAGTGGACAGGTCCAGTGATGCCAAGTTCAACACTCTTCACAACACTGCCTCTTCAAGGTCTTGTGACCTGAAATTACCCTTATGCTCACCTTCCATCTCTTCCAAGGAAAGACTGGCACACTTCCTCAAGCTGAGGATACCCTGGCTCTCTCCCTTGGGCTTCTGAGTTTGTAAAATCCTTCCTTTGCTCAATTTCCTAGTCAGCCCCTCCACCCACCCCAGCTCATGCCACTCCCCAATCCATTGATCACAGAGAGCCCCCGGACTCACCAGCTGTCACCAAACTCAGTGTTTATTGGTTTTGTTACAATGGACAGCATTAGAATATCTGAGCCAGGGGAAAAAAAGGGAACCAACCAAGCAACCTTCCCGCTCCTCACAAACACCAGTCACTAAGGCAGGCGCGTGGCAGCACATGCGGCATCATGGCTGTGCCACCCACACATCCAGCAGGAGCTGTGGGGCCCACGGCACACAAGGGGATGAGGGGGCAGACAGGCCCCCAAACAGGCAGTGCAGATTCTGGGGGCAGAGGAGGAGGGTCAGGCCAGGGATAGCATTCTTCTCCCAAGACAAAGGTATCTCCCCTTTTTTCTAGTAAATGACACAGCAGGCCCACAGAGGAACTCCAGAAGGCCCCAAATGGCAAGTGCACCCTCACTATGCCCCTCTCACCTAACAGGACCTACCTGGCTCCTGCAGGTGGGGGGAGGATGGAGAAGGAGGAAACTGGGTACAGAATAACAGTAAGCATGCTAAGGGCAGGGAGGCCCTTCCTGGACTTCCTCCAGAGGGCAGACTACGATTGGAGGCAGGGGGAGTCTAGCCCCCATCCTATCCCTGGCATTAAGAGATGCTTGATCTGAGGTGGCGTCCTGAGGGAGGGAAGTCCGAGGAGCCCTGCTCACGGTTCTCTACATTCTACAGAATCGGCTGTGTTGGGGGCCAAGATCCAGGTCCCCTCCAAGCCTAGGGCAGTGTTGGCACTTGAGAATACAGAGGACTCCAGGGGTGCCCAGCTATGGGCTCTGGCCTCAGCTAGTTAGTCAGAGCCTTAGAAAGGCTCTGATACATAGAGGCAATCTCCCTCATTCCCCTTCCCATTCCCTCACCTTAGGGGTGATCCAGCCATGCCCTTAGAGCTTCTCTGCCTCCCTACCTCCCCCTCCCCCTATGCCTTGGCCAAGCAGCAGCAAAGTCAAGGGAGAGCAGTGAGGTTAGGTGGAAAGATCCAGCATCCTGGTACGACTCCATGGGGATGTTCTGGAGTGGGGCTCAAGGGGAGCAAGGAGGCACCTGTGGGCACTGGGACAACAGCCTAGGCTTCTTTGGAGCTCCAGGGGGAGGGTCCCTGAGAGGGGTGGGCTCCCACCTCTTGTGCCTTCTCCATACAGGCAAGTGCTGTTTCAGCAAATCTGACATACAGAAATCTGGATTTACAAGCAGGTTGGGGCTCAAGCTTTTGCTCTTACAAAAGGATTTGCACTAGGAGCCTTTAAGAAATGAGCTCTCCTTAGAGCCTTCAGGAGGATTTGCTTTACATATTTTTCAGGACCACGGACAGCTGAATACGCAAAGGGAGGTACACTTGTACATGTGTGCACACAGGCTGGTGCCTGGAGCAGGTGGTGTGTTGGTGGAGGGATTATAAAAGCAGACAGGCAGTAATGCTGGAGGACCATGGGACAGCTCCAGGCTGTGCCCTGCCCATTCCTCCCTCCCTACCAAATCTTCCCTGCATTAGTGTCTTGGGTCCACAGAAATTCAGGGGACACCCATGAAGGTAGCTCCAGAATTTCTCCCACCCTTAGTCCTCGAGAGCCTTGGTCCAACACCCATCCCTATCGTGGAGCAGGGTATAAGTCTGGCCTCCAGAAAAAGGGGGAGTGTGACCATGCCTAGGAGGGCTCCCCAGCTTCTTTGAAGAGACAAGGAACAGAGGGTATTAGGTAGGGTGTTGCCCCCTGCAGCCTCTAGAGCCATCCTGAAGTTTGGCCTGAATGTCTCTTCTCTCTATCCAGGAGGGGCATCTCAGGCCAGATTCTAAGCCCTGGGAGAGCCATGGGTCTCTATCCCTTTCTATGTGCTAGACCCCTGAGGGCAAGACACCTTTCAAGCAGGATCCCCCTCTAGTGGTCTTACCTGGGGCCTCTGTCTATTCCTAGGGTGACCCCAAAAGGGGTTTCTTTGGGGCTGGGGTGGGAGTTGGAAGGGAGGTAGTTGTCCCAGAGCGTGTCTGTCATAGGCCTGAGACTTCAGGGCCCCAGTGTGGGCTGCCCCCAGCCAAGATCCAGAGAGAGCTCTACACATCTCAGTCACTCCTCCCTCTGTCCCAAAGGCAGGTCCCACAGGCTAGCCCTGGCCCAACCCAAGGGAAGGCCTGGAGTCTCTCGATCTCTTAATCTCTGAATTACTTATTTTTTCTGCATTACATGGAAGATGCCTCAGGAACATGGTCTGGGGTTCAGGTTGGTGGGGAGGGGGAGGGCGCTGATAGTCCCGACAGGGCCACCCTCTCCACTTGCCCTGTGCGGAGGCCTGGAGCTCTCGGGACCCCGAGGTGCCTGGTCGGCCACGGCTGCCTCCTCTTCCACCTTCTCTCACCAAAGCCGCTGCCAGCTTCACTTGTTTTCAATCAGTGTCTGCACTTTGTGGACCAGCTCCCTGGCTATCCTCAGGATCTCCTGGGCATCATGGTGTTCTGCTCGTTCTGCAGGGAGTGCATGCCAACAGGTGGAGGGGGGGGACAGGGCCAGGAAAGCAGCAGCGGATACAAAGCCAAGTTAGGACCCACTGCCCTATCCTCATGTGGCTATTTCTTAGGCCAGGCAGGTGCCAGGGCCGCAGCAGGCTTGGAGACTATCTGCCCTGTCTAGAAGAATATGACATTGAATCTGAATTCCCAGGAAGCTTCCCTGCTTGGGGCCAGCAGTGGGAGGGAGCTGATGGAGCCAGTCGAAGGAACCCTAGATTTAGAGCTGGAACCAGCTGGATCTGTAGTCAAAAGACCTGGGTTCAAAGGTCAGCTCTGTCACTCACGACCTGTATGACTCTGTAAGTCACTTAACCTCTTTGGGCCTCAGTTTCCTCATCTGTAAAATGAGGGGGTTGGACCAGATGGTCACAGAAAGCTCTTGTAACCCTGAGTCCTATAACCTGAGGATGCAGTGACCTCTATAGCCTCTGCTGCCAGCACCCATCTGCTATGCCACCCACAAAAACACACCAGCTATTGCGTCTTGGTGGTCCCCATAGTCCCTGACCGGCTTCATACCATTGAAAAACTTGATAATGTCTGTGAAGTCCATGTTGTTATCTCGAATGATCTCCCGATATCCTTCTACCAGGGCCAAGGCAATGAACAGGACAAAGTGCTCAGAAGAGATGTGTCTGGCAGCCCAGATGACTTCCCACACAGCAAAGACGTCTTCATAGAGCAGCTCTGTAGCGGGGAAGATTGGGGCAAGGCAGATGAGTTACACGTCCCTAAGCCTGAGACATAAGACTACACGGTCCTAGGACCCTGTAAAGAGGCCCAATAGTCAGTAAAGACAATTCTGTGTTCACATCTGAGGCTACCATCAAGTGGGCAATCCCATTTATGCCCTACCAGATCTGTTGAGCAAATAGGGCTCATTGGTGCTTGAAGGAGGCCCTGAATTTCTTGGAAGCTCAGTTCCAAAGAAGCCAGAGTTCTGGCCCTGTGGTACTGGGGAACGAGCACTACTTTTAGGGAAAGAGATCTTAGGGTTTAATTCTGGCTCTGTCACTTCCCTTCACTTTCCTCACCTGTTAAATGAAAGGTGTGAGGGTACACAACTGTGATCCCTGCCGCTGACAGAGAGGCTGAGGTTGGTGAATCATTTGAGTTTGAGAGTTCTGAGCAGCACAAGGGCTAAAGTCGGTTCAGTGTCTGTATTAAGCTGGACACCATTTTGGTGTGCCCTGGCACAGGGGTGGGGTAGGGTGGAAGGATACCAGGCTGCCTAAAGAAAAGTGAACCAGCCCAGATTGGAAAAATGAAGTAGGTTAACCTTTCCATGCCCATCGACATTGGAATCATGCTGCGAATAGCCACTGTACTTCCACCTGGGTGAGAGAGGGCAACTCAGTCTCAAACACACACACAAAAAATGGATGAATGGATAGACTGTCAGACTAACAAACAAATAAAATGAGAGGAACTGACCCATGGACCCCAAAATATTCACTCAGCACTTAATGATAGTAGCAAATAACTAGAAACAAAGTAAATGCCCATTGACTGGAGAATGTGGGCTGTGTATGTAATGAAATACTGCTCTGTAAGGAACAATGAATGTGAAGAATTTGGAGAAGCATGAGAAAACTTAAATGCACTGACGCAAAGTGAAGTAATTAGAACCAGGAAAACGGTATAAATGAAAAGAACAACTACAAGATGGTCAACACTGAAAAGCCGTGGAACTCTAATGACCAACCTTGGCTCCAAAGGAGAGACAGAAGACAGTGCCTCCCTCCTTTCAGACTTTGTGGATGAATTGCTTAGTTTTACTGAACTGTTTTTTTTTCTTTTTAAATTCATTGTTATAAAGGATGTCTATCTCAGAAGGGAGAGGGAAATATTGAAAAACTGAAATGTAGGTAATTTAAAAACAAAAGATATTGACAACATTATATTTTTGTAAATGAGGGGCAGGACTAAATGCTCTTTATTTTTCCTTGTAGCTTTAAATCCTAAAAATGCTGTGATCTTTGGACTCCTGATTTCCAATACTATGCTGCCATGTGACTTAGGCCTAAGCTGAGACCCAAGGGTGGCCTTCTTGAATCTTTCCTACGAGGATAGTGAGTTTTGTAATACCTTCCTGTCCGAACTGTTTTCCATACCCCATCTAACTTCACCCCTGATCAATGTTCCATCCCCAGCGAGAGATCCCTGTGCAATACTCTCTCTCTCTTCTCTTTCCCCCATCCCTTTGTCTCTGTTTTCCTCTCTCCCTTCCCCATCCTTGTCTCTCTGTCTCAATTTCTGTCTCTCTCCTCTCTGTCTCCTCTCTCACTCTCCCTCCCTCCTTCTGTCTCTCTCCTCTCTGTCTCCTCTCTCACTCTCCCTCCCTCCTTCTGTCTCTCTCTGTCTCCTCTCTCACTCTCCCTGCCTCCTTCTGTCTCTCTCTGTCTCCTCTCTCACTCTCCCTCCCTCCTTCTGTCTCTCTCCTCTCTGTCTCCTCTCTCACTCTCCCTGCCTCCTTCTGTCTCTCTCTGTCTCCTCTCTCACTCTCCCTGCCTCCTTCTGTCTCTCTCTGTCTCCTCTCTCACTCTCCCTCCTCTTCTGTCTCTCTCCTCTCTGTCTCCTCTCTCACTCTCCCTGCCTCCTTCTGTCTCTCTCTGTCTCCTCTCTCACTGTCCCTGCCTCCTTCTGTCTCTCTCCTCTCTGTCTCTTCTCCCACTCTCCCTGCATCCTTCTCTGTCTCTCTCTCCTTCACTACCCTTCTCCCCTCTCCCCACCCCAACCTCTCCCCCTCTCTCACCTCTCTTGAAATCAAGCAGGAACCATCGATAGCAGAAATAGAAGTGAGTGTAGTCTCCATTCTGGTGCATCAGTTCAAAGAGCTCGGAGTCCAGGATCTGGAAGAGGAGGAGGGGAAGGGGAAAGGATGGGAGGAGGAAAAAGGGAAAGGGAGCGATGGGAAGGGAGATATAGTTGGAAGGGAGAGAGGGATGGATGGAAGGAGGAGAAATGGAGGGAGGGAGAAACGGATAACAGGGTAGAGGTCAAGAGAAGGAAGAACAGATGGAGAGTGGGAGGAAAAAGTGGCTGCGAGCTGTTGGTCAGAACGCACACGGTCTCAGACAGCCCTTCAAAGCCATCTGTCTGTATATCTGACCTCGCTGTCTGCCTGGGTGTTCTATATTCATGTGGCATTTTGTTTTTGTTTTTTTGGCTAGTCAATGGGGTTAAGTGACTTGCCCAGGGTCACCCAGCTAGTGTTAATGTCTGAGGCTGGATTTGGACTCAGGTCCTCCTGAATCCAGAGCCGGTGCTCTATCCACTGTGCCACCTAGCTGCCCCATGTGGCATTCCTGGCAGTCTACCTGTGTCTCACCTGTTCTCACTGCCCTCTCTGTCCCTCCCCGTCTTGTCTTCTCTGGGCAGGTGTTTGGAAATTCAATCCCATCCTGTAATATTGTACTTCCCAATTGCTGCCCCCTAACATGCAAACACCACCCCCAAGTGAAGGAATGAAATGTAGATCCTTTCAACATTAAAGCGAATTACAGAAGCCCTGAATCATGACTTCAGGACTAGAAGTGATCTCAGTGGCCTTCTAGATCAGCCCAGACCCGAAAGCAGTCCTCACAAGTGGTTGTCAGCCTCTGCTTAAAGATGGCAAAGGAGAGGGAGCCCATCACCTCTGAAGCCAGCTCCACCCACTTTGGGGAGCCCAAGGTTTTCCCGATCTCAAGCCTAGATTGGCTTCTTCAGCTTCTGTCAACCTAGTCCTCTACGTTCTTGGGCCAAACAGGACAAAGTTAAGCCTTCTCCCACCCAACAACTCTTCAGATAGTTGAAGACAGCCTACGATTCTGTCTCTGTCTCTCTTTTTCTCTCCCCACTCTGAGTCTTTTCCCAGTCACTTCAACGGCTCCTTAGATGGCATGGATGCAGGAGGTCCTTCACCATCCTGGCCTCACCAACTTCTGGATACCATCCAGTTTGTCAAATGTCTTCTTAAAACACAGAGGCCTAAATTTAATCCCATGTTCCAGGTGTGGTCTGACCACAGGAAGACAATCACCATCTCGTTCCTGAAGGCTATCTCAGTGGAGATCACAATGACTTTTTCCCTTGCCCCATCACATTGCTGACTCACCTTGAGCTTGCAGTCCATTAAGACTCACAGATCTTTCTCAGAACATCTGCTGTCTAACTTTGCCTCCCCCACCCTATATTTATGAAGTTGATTTTTCTGAATCCAAGTTTCATTCTTGATATCTATCCCCACAAATTTAATCTTATTATTTATTATTTAATCTTATTACTTATTCATCTCATTACTTATTATTTCAGTTATTCAGCCTAGTTCACACACTTATTAAGATTTTTTTTAGATCTGATTCTATCATCCAGTAAGCCATCCTCCTCAGCTCCATTTCATTAACAAGTTTGATATATAATTAAATAAAAAAATTATAAAATAATAATATCTTTTTTTCTTTTATAAAGGAGGGTACTGGGGGGCATTATTGGGATGTGAATGTGCTATAAAAATCAAAATACATTAATAAAATAGGCACTTATGTGGCCCAGTTGATAAAGTATTGGACTTGGAGTCAGGAAGATGTGAGTTCAAATTCTGCCTTAAGCACTTACTGGCTGTGACCCTGGGCAAGTCACTTAACCTCCATCTGCCTCAGTTTCCTCAAATGTATAGTGGGGATAATGATAGTACCTACCTCCCAGGGTTGTAAGGATTAAGTGATATAATATTTGTATAGCATTTATCACCATGCCTGGCACATAGTAGGTACTTAATAAATGCACATGTGACCCTGAACAAGTCATGTAAACTTTATCAGCCTTAGTTTCCTCTTCTGTAAAATGGAGATAATGATCACCTATCTCAAATAATATGGGTAAAGCACTTTACAAACCTTAGAAAACTAGACATTAGTGATTACTACTGCTACTACTATTACCTCTACTACCACCACCACCACCACTATTACTACTACCACTACTACTACTACCACCACCACCACGACTACTACTACAACACATTTAAAAATTAAAGCAAATTATGCCTACAAGCTGTTTTTAAAAATATTTGCACATATAAGAAATGATGAACAGGCTGACTTCAGAAAAACCTGGAAAGACTTATATGGTCTGATGCTGAGTGAAGTGAGCAGAACCAAGAGGACTTTGTACACAATAACAGCCACGTTATGCAATGACTAATATTGTTAAACTGAACCCTTCTCAGCATCACAAGGATCTAAGACATCTCCAGAGGCCTCAGGATGGAAAATGCTGTCCACATCCAAAGAAAGAACTATGGAAGTTGAATCGCTATTACTTATTTTTACCTTCTGTTGAGTTTTGTTTCATCTTTCTGATGGTTCCTCCTATTGGTTTTCATTTTTACTTACAACTTCACTAATGTGAAAAGATGCTTAATAGGAATGTAAATGTAAAACCTATATCAGATTGTGCGCCGTCTTGGGGAGGGTGGGGGGAGGAAAGGGGAGAAAAATTTTCAACTCAAAAGCATATGGAAGTGATTGTTGATAAATTAATAAAATTAATAAAATTGGGGGGGAAATAAAAAAATAAAAGATTCACCTATATATATATTTGCACAATGATTTTTGTCATTTCTGTATCCCCAGAGTGTTGTACACAGAAAGCATTTGATACACAATTGCTGACTGAGAGGTTAGTCATACCTCTTAAGATTCTAGCAAACATTTATTAATTACCTACAGCATGCAAAGCAACTTACTAGGAACTAGAGCAGCTGTAGCATTTATAAAGGAGAGTGGAGCGCATTATTTAGTAGCAATGACCAGTGAGAACTAAATTAGGAAGTCCAGAGCCCTGGGTTCTTTTCCCAGCTGTGTGATCTCAGACAAGCCCCTTCCCCTCCCTGGACCTCTGGACCTTTGAGAACATGAACAAGCTGAACTAGACGATCTGTAAGGCCCCTCAAAGCTCTGCCACTCTACAGACTTTTGATCTACAGCTAGAGATATAGGATGTGACAGCTTCAAATGAGGACTGTAGGCGGTTGAGGGGCAGGCACCTACCTGGATGAGCGAGCGCATGTTGGCAAAGTGCGTGTCCATGGCCCCGCCGTTGGGGAAGTTTTGGCCCATCCTCTTCATGAGTTGACTGAAGCAGCTATAAGCCAGCTGGTCTGATAGGAGAGTGGGGGGGTGGGGGTGGGGCCTCCAGTGAGGGGGAGGGCATTACTGCCTTGGCCATCTCCCCGCTGTGGCCTGAGGCCTCTGAGCCCAAAACATCATCTCTCCCACCTAAACCTTGTGCCAGGAGGCTGGCACTAGGTAGGGACCAGATTCACACTTAAAAGAATGAGAAACTGAGACCCAAAGAGTTGAACCCCAGTTGCCCTGGAATCAACTTTACATCTTTTCTAGCTTCAGTGGCCAGTAACATAAAATGACACCAACCCCATCCCCTGCCCTGCCCTGCCATCTCCACCCAGGACCCCTGAGTACCAAGCCCCAGTCACCACCCTCCCTCCCACTGCTCCTGGGCTCCCAGGAGCCCTCACCATTGTCGAGGATGACCATGAGGGGTGCCAGCAGGTCACACATGCCCTGCACATAGCCCACATCCAGATGCTCCCATACATAGCTGTGAGGCCCAGGAAAGCAGAATTAGTCAACGAGACTGACCCCCAGGTTCAGGTCCACTCTGTTTCCCACAATCAACTTAACAAATAAGCAATTATTAAGCATCTACAATGTACCAAGAATTGTACTAGGGATTTTTGTTTCTGGAGGAAGAGAAAGACAAGGAGGAGAAAGAGAAAGAGGACAAGAAACCATTATCATCACCACCCAGGGAAGAAATAACCACCTTCTCTCCTTCTATTCTGTGCCCTAAGGTTCTGTTGCTTCTGGTGAAGGGAGGAGGGGCTGGCTAATCTAGGTCAGCTGTGGCCACTGAAGTGAGTGGGGCGGGAGGGGAGCTGAGGGGAAGAAGATGCTGGCCAGTTTGGGGTTAGGAGCTGCCAGCTCTCTGGGTCTCTGGAAGCTGATCAGTGAAGGACTGACCACCCCACCCCTGAAAACCAGGGAGCACCTAGTCCCTGGCAGGTTGGGCCTCTGCCCAATGCCACGGGTCCTCTTCTCTCCAGATGCTCAGGGCTGCCCACTGAACCAGAACCTTAGAGGCTGTGATAGAAGGAAGAGATTTGGGAGGCTTGCCACCCCTCCTCCATTAGGATCCCTTCTTTTCACCTTCAAACCTCTCAGAGCAGGAAACCACCTGGGAAGAAAGCACAGTGCCTAGGAGGCAGAGACCCGGGTTCCAGTCCCAGCTTTCTCACTAACTTGTTGGTGGCCTTGGGCTCTTCATTTAACACCATGGGGTCTCAGTTTCCTCATTTGTTAAATGAGGTGATTAGACTAGATGACATCAGGTCCGATCCCAGCTCTGCCACTTACTACTCCTGTGACGTCATTTACTCTCTCGAGGCCTGTTTCCTCATCTGTAAAGTGAGGGCTTTGGACAAGATGACCCGTTCTATCATCTCTAAGACTCCCTCTAGCTTGAGCATTCCCAGATTCTACTATAGAAGCTCCAAGCCCGTGGCCTCGGAGCTCTACCTTCTCCCCATGCTGGCTTCCTCTGAGCCTCCCCCCAACTGCCAGCACCTGCACATGATGTTTCGAAGCTTCTCCAAGTTGGTGGGTGTGAAATACCAGTAGTTTCGGTCACACCGTTGCACGTCCTTGTCGATCCGGTGGAGGTTCAAGGCCACGGTGTCCAGTAACTCTATCTGAGAGAGGACCCACGTATCCATCAGGGTTGGGCTTTCCAGGGCTTTATTACTGTCCCTTTCCCCTCAGTCAAATTCTCCTTTATTATTGGTCCCACCTCCCCACCTCCCCAGGCAAGGTCTGTAGAGGGATGGGTAGGAGAGACTTAACCAAAAGAACTCATGCTCTGGATATGTGCAGAGAAGAAAATCAGCACCCATCTGCCAGGACCTGGGAGCCTGCTCATACCCAGAGGCAGGGGGATGAAGTAGATGACCATGGGAGGTCTCTCTAGGAGCCTAGAACTATCGGTAAAGTTGCCCTGGGATTCCTGGTCAGTGGGGAGGGTGTGTGGGCCACTGAGACTCAAAGACAAGGGTGGGGGTGGAGGGGCAGGGGATGACCACATACGGTGTAGGCGGCAGCACAGACAGCAGCCAGTTCTTCCCCTGCCCCCAGCTCGCTGGACTGTGGGGTGTCCTCCTGGGTAGGGTCTGGGGGCTCGTAGAGGGAGGCTCGGGGACCAGAAGCAGATGGATCCAGCTCTTCCTCCTCTCCTTGGTCTTCTTCCTCAAAACCCACACTCTGTCCGTCATCAATGCTGGACTGGACTCCAGAAGCCACGGAGTAGTTACGGGAAGATGGCAGCCCTGAGTCTGGTGAGTCAAACTCCACAGATTGCTGCTGCTCCACTATCGCAGTACCTGGTGTTCCTGCCATTGGCACTGTGCCAGCCATGGAATCTTCAGGGCACTTTGGTCCCATATCGGGGGGATCCATTTCATCCACAGAGATGAACACCTAATGTGGAAGGAGAGCAATGGTGGCCATGTTATACAAGGGCTATGACTTCCAGTTAGGTTAGCTAGTCTGAACCCCTCACTTAACTGATGATGAAACTGAGGTCTTTGGAGGTTAAATGACTTGCTGCTAAGTAGTAGAGTTAGGGATCAAACCCAGGTCCTTTGAAAGCAAGTTGGGCACTCTTTCCATTGGGCCATTCTTCCTCCCTCAGAGGAAGAGCTCTGCATTTGTCCATTAGCTCTGAAATCACCTTTCAGCAATGGTCTGCCTTTCCCTGGTCCACCTCTGAAAAACGTTCACTAAAATGGCCTTGCAGGCAGCTCCTTGCCCACTGTGGACAGAAAGCACCAATACCCTGCCTTTCTGCTTCCCATCTCTCTAGCGTAGGTTTTGATGCTGCTCACACAGAGGATGGCATGAAGCCACCTGACCCAAACTTTGGCAGAGCAGATAAACAGCTGGAATCTGAGCAAACATTTGAACAGAATAGGTCTTCCCTTGGCCCTAGTCCCATTCCAGCCTTCTCCAGAAATACTCTAGACACCTCAACCTTAGGATGCTGGAAACAGGGTTGAAGCATTCAGGCTCCTTCTGCTGACTCTAAGGTTGGTTAGCCAGACTGTATGGTAGAGTCCTAGCCTATAAGTATCTGAATCAATGGGACCAATCTATGTGCAAAGAATAGCAGTGCTGCCTGGGCTGAGGTGGTAGAGGTGCCCTAGGGAGCTGATTCCAAGACCCTCTAAAACAGGGGCTTTTAACCTGTCATGTGTCCCAGACTTCTTTGGCAATCTAGCAAACCTCTTTCCCAGAAACAAGTTTCTATAAAATTGAAGAAAATACTAAGTTTCCGTTCAAAGTGGAAATAAAGATGTAATTTTTTTCCCATCTAAGCTCAGAGACCCCCTGAAATCTATTAGGAACCCCTGTTCTAGTGGATGTAAAGAAACCACCAGATACTTGTATTCGTAGACCTAGCTGTGGTCAGTGGAACCTGACTACCTATAGTTTCTGGTCATGTGGTCAACCCTCTTTTCTCCAACTGATAAATGGCCAATGGATATGAACAGGCCGTTTTCAGGAAAAAAAACCATAGGTATCTGTAGTCATATAAAAATGCTCTAAATCACTGTTGATTAAAAAAAATGAAAATTAGGGGGCAGCTAGGTGGCACAGTGGATAGAGCACTGGCCCTGGAGTCAGAGGACCTGAGTTCAAATCTGGCCTCAGACACATAATACTTCCTAGCTGTGTGACTCTGGGCAAGTCACTTAACCCCAATTGCCTCACTAAAAAAAAAAAATTTAAATTAAAACAATTCTGAGGTATGACCTTATACCTATCAGATTGGCTAATATGACAGAAAAGGAAAATGATGGATATGGGAAAATAGAGACACTAATGCACAGTTAGTCTTGCGAACTGGTCCAGCCATTCTGGAGAATAATTTGGAACTATGTCCAAAGGGCTATAAAACTGTATATCCTTTGACCCAGCAATATCACTACTAGGTCTCTATCCCAAAGAGATTAAAAAAAAAGGGAAAACAACCTATATGTACACAAATATTTATAGCAGCTCTTTTTGTGGTGGCAAAGAATTAGAAATTGAGGGGATGCCCATCAGTTGGGGAACGGCTGAACAAGCTGTGGAGTATATATGTGATGGAATACTATTGTGCTATACCAAATGATGAGGGGGATCGTTCCAGGGGGAAAAACATCTGGAAGACTTACATGAACTCATGTAATTGAAGTGGGCAGAACTGAGAGATCCTTGTATACAGTAATATTAATATTGTAACAATGATCAACTGTGAAAGACTTAGCTACTCTCAGCAATATAAAGATCCAAGACGATTCCAAAGGACCCATGATGAAGCATGCGATCCACCTCCAGGGAGAGAGCTGACGGACTCTAAGTGCAAACTGAAGCATAATTTTTTACTTTCTCGATTTTTCTTGCTTTTTTTGGCAACATGGTCAATATGGAAATGTTTTGCCTGATTCCACATGTATAGCTGATATCATATTGCTTGCCTTGTCAGTGGTGGCTGGGGAAGGACTGGAGGGAGGAAGAGAATGTGAAACTCAAAGTTTTAAAAAAAGAAGTGACATAAGTAATCATTTTTAAAAGGCATCTTCTGTTACTAAA
This sequence comes from Phascolarctos cinereus, assembly GCF_003287225.1. Taxonomy (NCBI): domain Eukaryota; kingdom Metazoa; phylum Chordata; class Mammalia; order Diprotodontia; family Phascolarctidae; genus Phascolarctos; species Phascolarctos cinereus. The sequence goes on from NW_027555958.1 coordinate 30,063,562, forward strand.
CTGCTGAAATCAAAGATGAGAGTCACCATTAGTGACGTATGATTCAGAGTCAGAATTAAGTTATGTGCCCTTAATAAATGCTCAGCTGGATCCAACCATTCTGGAGAACAATTTGGAACTATGCCCACAGGGCTATAAAACTGTGCATACCCTTTGATTCAGCAATACCACTGCTAAGTCTATACCCCAAAGACATAAAAGGGGGGGGGGGGAAGGACCTATTTGTATAAAAATATTTATAGCAGCTTTTTTTGTGGTGGCTAAGAATTGGAAATTGAAGGGATACCCATCAATTGGGAATGGCTAAAAAGGTTTGGTATATGATTGTGATGGAATATTATCGTTGTATAAGAAATGACAAACAGAGTTTTACAAGCAGTATCTCTGATAAAGGCCTCATTTCTAAAATATATAGAGAACTGAGTTAAATTGATAAGAATACAAGTCATTCCCCAACTGATGAATGGTCAAAGCACATGAACAAGCAGTTTTCAGATGAAGAAATTAAAACTACCTATAGTCATATAAAAATGCTCTAAATCATTATTGATTAGAGAAATGCAAATCAAAACAACTCTGAGGTACCACATCACACCTATCAGATTGGCCAACATGACAAAACAGGAAAATGATACATGTTGGAGAGGATGTGGGAAAATTGGAACACTAATACATTGTTGGTGGAGTTGTGAAATGATTCAACCATTTTGGAGAACAATTTGGAACTATGGCCAAAGGGCTATAAAAATGTGCATACCCTTTGACCCAGCAATACCACTTCTAGGTCTGTATCCCAAAGAGATCATACAAATGGGAAAGGTACTCACATGTACAAAAATATTTATAGCAGCTCTTTTTGTGGTGGCAAATAATTGGAAATTGAGGGGGATGCCCATCAATAGGGGAATGGCTGAACAAGTTATGGTATATGAATGTAATGGAATACTATTGTGCTATAAGAAATGATGAACAGACAGACTTCAGAAAAACCTGGAAAGACTTGTATGAACTGATGCTTAATGAAGTGGGCAGAACCAGGAGAACATTGTACATAGTAACAGCTACATTTTGACTAAATTTGATAGATTTATCTCTTCTTAGCAATGCGAGGATCTAAGACAACTCCAAAAGACTTATGATAGAAAATGCTGTCCACATCCAGAGAAAGAACTGTGGAGTCTGAATGCAGATGGAAGCAGATGATTTGCTCTCTCTCTTTTTTTTCTTTTTTTGTTTCTTCTTTCTCATGGTTTCTCCCATTGGTTCTAATTCTTCTTTATAACATGACTAATGTAAAAAATATGTTTAATATGAATTATATATAGAGCTTATATCAAATTGCATGCCATCTTGGAGTGGAGGGAGGGGAAAGATGGGGAGAAAATGTGGAACTCAAAATCTTATGGAAGTGAATGTTGAAAACTAAAAATAAATACAAAAAAGGAAATGACAAGCAGGACGATTTTTTAAAAACCTGGAAAGACTTACATGAAACTGATGCAAAGAACCAGGAGAACATTGTACACAGTAATAGCAATATTATACGATGACCAGCTGTGAATGACTTTGCTATTTTTTCAGCAATACAATGATTCAAGACAAGCCCAAAAGACTCATGATGAAGCATGTTCTCCACCTCCAGAGAAAGAACTGATATTGTCTGAATATAGACTGAAGCATACTATCTTCCTTCCTTCCTGAGTCTTCTTGTACAACATGACTAATATGGAAGTGTTTTACATGATTATACATGCATAACCTATATTGGATTGCTTACTGTCTCAAAGTGGGGGGGAGGGGAGGGAGGGATAGAATTTGGAACTCAAAACTTTAAAAAAAAAGCCCAAATGTTAAAAAAAAAATTGCTTTAACATGTAATTGGAGGGGAGGGGAAGCTAGGTGGCGCAGTGGATAGAGCACAGGTCCTGAAGTCAGGAGGATCTGAGTTCAAATCTGGCCTCAGACCAAACATTTGACACTTACTAGCTGTGTGACCCTGGACAAATCACTTAATCCCAATTGCCTAAAAACAAAAACATGTAATTGGGGGGAAAATAAAATATTAAAAAAAATAAATACCCTGTTGTTTTCAAGAATGGCTGTCTGCCAGTATTCTCATTGACCTCTTCAGCTTTCTTTTGTGTATTGTCTTCCTCCATCAGACTGTAAACTCCTTGAGGTCAGGGATTGTCTTTCTCTTTTATAGTTGTATCCCCAGAGCTTAGCACAGTGACTGGCATACGGTAGGCATCTAATAAATGTTTATTGACTAACTGACCTGATCAAAATTGATCAGTGACCAGCACTTAGCCTTTAACTGTATACTTTTATGTGAATAAAGTTGGTTAAGTGGGCTCAAATAAAACCACTTTTGATGTTTTTGAGCACAACCATGTTTTCATAGTTCAGAAGAAAATGGGCATGAGCCCTTTAAGAAGCAGGTCTGGAAGGACAGGAAAGCCTGCTGAAGTGGTTACTAAAGACATCTATTGTGTATAGATAGAAGAGGTTAATCTGTAACAGTTGCTCTAGAGAAGGGAGGGAGGGGAGGAACAGATGGGAGAAAGGATGATACCAGGGAAGCCACAGGAAGATACGATGTGTTTCTACGTCACTGTGTTTGAGTATTCCAGAGTATCGGAGTATGTCAGTGCTAGAACTGGGATGGAGCTCAGGAGCTATTTAATCCTTGTTGAAGGATTGATGAAGAAACTGAGGCCCAGGGAGGTAAAGAGACTTATCTAAGGAGTCACCCAGGTAGCAACCATTAGAGGCAGGGTTTCAAACCAGATTATGATTCCAGATGATTATTCTAGATCAAATTCAGATTATGATCTAGCATTAGATTCTAGAGTCTCCTTCCTTTATGCCAGTGTACCATTGCCTCCCACTTTGTGTGTGTATTACAGTTGAGAGAGGACTGAATCTAGAATCAGAGAAGACCTAGGTTTGAATTATACAGATTGTATAACCATGGGCAAATCACTGAAGCCTTATCTATAAACCACAGAGTCAATATACTTCAAAATGCATTTATTAAGTATCTACTGTGTGCTAGGCACTAGGCTAAACACTTTACAAATAAGATCTAATTTTTTCCTCGTAACAACTCTGGGAGGCAGGCACTATTATGACACCCATTTTACAGCTGACAAAATTGAGCCAGACAGTAGTTATGTGCCCAGGGTCACACAGCTAGTCAGTATCCAAGGCCAGATTTGAACTCAAGTCTCCCTGACTGCAGGTCTAGTGATCTATTTATTGCCCCATTTAGCTGCCTCTAACCACTGGGGAGGGAAGAACGAGGATTAAATAGGCCTTGTTCAGAAAGAGCTCACATTACTGTAGGGGGATACATCATTTATACACATACGTAATCGCACAAATTCATTTGAGGAGGGAGAAGTATTAAGAAAGTCTACATGGCTCCAAGTGAGCCTTGAAGGACAAGAAGGCCTTAGGGAGATGGAGATGAGGAGGGTGTGAATTCCAGGCACGGGAAACAGCCAAGGTAAAGGCATGGAGGAGGGAGTTTGGAAAACAAGTAGGAGGGCAATTTCATTGGAAAGTGTGCATGAAGGAAGAGGACTTATATAGACTAACACTGGAAAAGATAAGTTGGAGACAGATTGGGCAGGGCTTTGAAGTCTGTCTCTGATACTACCTATGTGATCTTGGGCAAATTCCCTCCTCTCATTGCATCTCAGCATCCTCCTCTGTAAAATGAGCCAGCTGGACTGGATGCCCACGGAGGTGCCTGCAAATCTTGGTTCTACAAGCCCAGGATCCTCTGAAATGCCAGGCTAAGGAGCTGGCATTCGATCTTAGTGATAAGAGGACGCCACTGAGCAATTCTGAGCAGAATTCCTACTTCACAGGGTTACTGGAAGGATCAGATGTGAGATAACATTCAAGAAAGCAAAGCACATCAATGTCTGTGACGGTGATGCTCTCCCCTTTTCTTCTCTTCTGAAAATGACGTGAAGTAAGAGGAGGCTGTTTTCCCTTTACAGCTGAGGAAATTGAGCCAGATAGTAGTGAAGTGACTTGCTCAGGGTCACACAGCTAGTAAGTGTCTGAGGCCAGATTTCAACTCAAGTTTCCATGACTTTATGAAAAGGGACAGAGAGAGAGAGATGAAGGCATAGGATTAGGGAGACACTCAGAGCTGGAAAGGACCTTAGGGGTAATCCAGGCCAAGCCCTTCACATTGCAAACAAAGAGTCGGAGGCCAAGAGAGGTTAAGTGACTCACCCAAGATGATGTCTGCAAAGCCAGAGTTCAAACCTAGATCCTCTGACTCCAAAGCCAGCACTGTTTTTACATTGTGCTGCTGCTACCTCAGTTAGAGAAGGGGGCATCCTGCCCCGATGGCTGAAGAAAGACCCTGCCTTCCCAAGAGCTGCCCCCAAGCCCAAAATGATCAAGGCTGCAGGAGCCTTACCCCTTTAGTTTGGGCTTTTAAACAGACAAAACACAGTAGAAAAGGGGTTTTAAAGGGCTTTTCCTGACACATGACCCTTCATCTCCTATCTCTGTACCTTTGTATACACCCCCATGCCTGGAATGCCAAATCATCTCCTCTATCTCTTAGAATCCCCAGCTCTCTTCAAAGCCAGGTTTCAGTGACTCTGCCTAGATGAGGCCATTCCAGATTTCTTCAGTTGCTAGTTAGTGTCTGTTCCACAAAAAATAAATAAATAAACACAAACTTTTAAACGCCTTATATATACTAGTATGTATATGTATACAAATTATACATCTATACTACATCTGTAGTATATGTGTATAAATACATTTAACTTTAACATAAAGTTAAAAATCAAGAAATAGATACATGAACATATATACACATATATGCTTATATAGGCATTAACTACTAACTGGGGGAACCCAGAAAGGCCTCATCTAGTCACTGTCACTTGAGCTGAGCTTTACTATTTAAAATATACACACACAAGAGTAAATCCAAGGTAATTTTATATATGTATGTGTATACATATATGTAGTATCTACTCATATGTAGTAGTTATATTCCCTCCAATGAGAGAATAATTATAAATGGTTTACTTAGCACAGTGCCTGGCACTTAGCAGATGCTGCATAGATCGCCATCTTCTTCATCATCATCATCTTTTTCTTCTTCCTATTACTTATCTCTCCCATTAGATTATAAACTCCTTGAGGGCAGGGACGGTTTCATTTTTGTCTTTGGAGCCCCAGCACTTAGCACCATGACTGGCATAGTCAGTGCCTGCTGATTGATTTTCTAGGATTCTGCTTGGCTTATGCCCTACTTATGCTTGATATCTTCGAAGCTTTTTGTATTTTGGTTTTGCTTTCTCTTACTTTCCCCACAGTTATTTAATAAAACTCTGTTGCTCCTGCGCCATCACTAGCATCTGTCTCTTTCTCTCTATCCCCATGGTGACCACTCTGGTACAGTCCCTCATTAGCACCTGCCCACACTGTTCAAAGAGCCTCCTGAGAGATCTCCCTGTCCCCATCATCCCTCCTCTCACTCACCCACCACAACCCCTGCTAGTAAGCTGTCTCCTGCATGGATCTGGCCATGCTGCTCCTTGGCTTCAAAAAGCTTTCACAGGTTCCTAAGACCTTTGGAATAAAATGTCTATGTCTGGCCTTGGCATTGGAAGCCCTCCACTACCTGGAAGCACCCTCACTTCTCAGCCTTTTCTTATGTTACTCCTCTCTCTAAGTAATCACACTGAGACTCCTTTATCCCCTCACCATGGCCTGTGGTCTCCTGCCTCTGCTCAGGCCGCTTCCTATGCTGGGCACGTGCTCCCTCCCTCCCTCTCTTTTCTTGTTAAACTCTTACCCATCATTCAAAACCCAGCCCAAATGTCCCCTCTCCCAGAAAGCTTTCCTTAGTGATACTCCCCCCTAAACTTCTCAAAGCACTTTGCTTTAGATCTCCAACACAACACTCAAAAACACAACCCTGGGAGGGGAGTAATCTTCACTTTACAGATGAGAGAACTGAAGCTAATATAATGGTTAAGTGACTTGAACAGGGTCATTAGCTAGTAAGTGTCTTAGAAGGGATTCAAACTAAGGCCAACACACCCTCCATACCATAATACCACTAGGCTGAACCTCTGAAGAGGTTAACAATGAATTTCCTAAAGAGAAGTCAGAAGTTCTGATAAGTGAGGAGGATGGAGCCAAGATGGTGGAGTAAAAGCATGCAGTCTACTGAGTTCTCCCAAATTCCCCTCTACATAATTTTAAAATAACACTTCAAAATGAATTCTGGAGCAGCAGAATCAACCAAAGGAGGGGATGAAACAAATTTCTAGGCCAAGACAATTTAAAAGTTTGACAGGAAAGATTTGTCTTTCTGGGGTGAGAATGAAGTGCAATCTAACACAGGCAGCATCCAGGCAAGCCAGCAGCAGGCCATGGGGGCAACAGAATCAGCAACAGTGGCTTCTGGAGCTCTCAGCCCACAGACACGAAGGGTGTTAGACAGGAGGAGATTACAGGAGACCTTTGTTAGCATTGCAGATGAGACTTCGTTGCATTGCCCACTTGTGGTTCTGGGTTGCAGCCTTAGGGCAATGAAGAGCACTAGCACACTAGAATTTGGGGCTCACAGGAGTGGGGACCCTGGTCACAGCTTCAGGGAACTGTGGAACTATGGAAAAGAATGCTTATGGCTGCTCACACACCAGAACATGGGCCAAAAAAGCAGTGACTGCTCTTCTCCTTAGATCATACCACCTTGGAAGAACTTAAAACTTACAGACCCCCAAAAGGAGGTCTAAGAACAGTAGCACAAATCCCTGAAGTTTAGGACAGTGCCCTCTCCACCATGGGAGCAGAGCCCAACTTTAACATAAAGTTGAAAGTAAAAAATAAAAATAAAAATAAAAGGTGAGAGAAATGAGCAAACAAGTAAAAAAGAACCTGACCACAGAAAGTTACCATGGTGAGAGGGAAGGTCAAAATACAAACTCAGAAGATGACAAAGTCAAAACAGCTATATCCAAAGCCTCAAAGACAAATGTGAATTAGTCTCAGGCCCCAAAAGAATTTCTGGAAGAGCTCAAAAACGATTTTGAAAATCAAGTAAAAGAGGTAGAGGAAAAGTTGGGGGGGGGGAATGAGAATGATGTAAGAAATCATGAAAAAAGAGTCAACATCTTGGTAAAGGAAGCACAAAAAAAGGGGGGGAATATACAAAAATCCATTGAAGAAAACAATTTCTTCAAAAGTAGAATTGGCCAAATGGAAAAGAAGGCACAAAGATTCACTGAAGAAAATAATTCCTTAAAATTAGAATTGGGCAAGTGAAAGCTAATAACTCCACGAGACATTAAGAAACAATAAAACAAAATCAAAATGAAAATGGAAAAACAACTGACCTGGAAAATAGATACAAGGGAGATAATTATTGGACTACCTGAATGCTATGATCAATAAAAGAGCCTAGATATCATCTTTCAAAATTTATTAAGGAAAACTTCCCTAATATCCTAGAACCAGAAGGTAATAGAAATGGATAGAATGAATCCACCAAACATCTCTTAAAAGAGAACCCAAAATGAAGACTCCCAGGAATATTATAGCCAAATTCCAGAGCTCCCAGGTTGAGAAAATATTGCAAGCAGCCAGAAAGAAAGATTCAAATAGTATGGAGCCATGGTGAGCATTACACAGGATCTAGCAGCTTCTACATTAAAGGATCAGAGAGCTTGGAATATGATATTCCAGTGAGCAAAGGAGCTAGGATTACAATCAAGAATCACCTGCCTAGCAAAACTGAGTACAGTTATCCCTTCTATATCATGACTTTCTTTTTTTTTTTTGTAAGGCAATTAGGGTTAAGTGACTTGCCTAGGGTCACACAACTAGTAAGTGTCAAGTATTTGGTCTGAGGCTGGATTTGAACTCAGGTCCTCCTGACTCCAGGACTGGTGTTCTATTCACTGCGCCACCTAGCTGCCCCATCATGACTTTCTTTATCATGGTTTTGATGTATCACATGAGAAATTAAATGGTAATTCTTTGGGAGTTTTGTGGAAGCCATAGACAACATGCAAAGGCCAGCAGATAACACAGAACCTATGACCAAATACTTAACCCAAATTTTATAATAAGTATCATAAATACCCCATAAAAGAAAAAGAAAAAATTTGGACTTCTCCTCTGGTACAAAAAGAGGGCCAAAAAATTTTATGCAGATTTTCCAGATTGAGGGGATGCCGCATCCCTAAACTCCATGATGTTATAAGGACAGCTATAAAATCTTTCAGGGAAAAAATGGATATTTAGGGGCAGCTAGGTGGTGCAATGGATAGAGTACTGGTCCTATAGTCAGGAGGACTTGAGTTCAAATCTAGCCTCAGAGACTTCCTAGCTGTGTGACCCTGGACAAGTTGCTTAACCCTGATGGCCTAAAAAAAAAAAAGGATATTTAATGAAATAGAGGACTTTCAAGAATTCCTGATGGGAAGACCAGAGCTGAACAGAAAATCTGACTTTCAAATATAAGACTCAATGGAAGCAGAAAAAAGTAAACAGGAAAGAGAAATCATAAAGTATTCAATAAGATTAAACTGTTTACATTTCTACATGGGAAGATGATACTTGTAACTCCTATGAATTTTAACAGTATTAGGGCAGTCAGAAGGATTCTACATAGACACAGGTCATGAATGTAGGTTGACTATGATGGGATGATATCTAAAAAAATAAAATTAAGAGGTAAGAAAGAGAGATGCACTGGGAGAAAGGGGAAGAGAGAGGTAGAAGGGTAAATTATCTCACATAAAAGAGGCATGGAAGAGCTTTTTACAGTGGAGGGGAAGATGGGAGAGTAGTGGGCAATGCTTAAACCTTACTCTCATCAGAATTGTCTCAAAGAGGGAATAACATACATGCTCAGTTGGGTATAAAAATCTATCTTACCCTACAGGGAAATAGAAGAGGGGGGATAAGAAAAGGGGTAGGGCTGACAGAAAGCTGGGCAGATTGGGGAGGAATCAGTGGTCAGAAGCAAAACAATTTTGAGGAGGGCCAGGATGAAAGGAGAGAGAGAGAGAGAGAAGGATAAACAGGAGGAAAATTGTATGGAGGGTAATACACAGTAATCATAAAGGTAAAACAATTTTTAGAGCAAGTTTCTCTGCTAAGGGCTTCATTTTTCAAATGTTTAGAGAACTGTGTAAATTTTATAAGAACATAAGTCATTCTCCAATTGATGAATGGTCAAAAGATATGAACAGGCTGTTTTTGGAAGAAGAAATCAAAGCTATCCATATTCATATGAAAAAAATGCTCTAAGTCACTATTGATTAAAGACATGCAAATTAAAACAACATTGTGGGACCACTTCACCTATCAGATTGGCTAATATGACAGAAAAGGAAAATGATAAATGTTGGAGGGGATGTGGGAAAACTGGGACACTAATGCAGTATTGCTGGAGTTGTGGACTGATGCAACCATTCTGAAGAACAATTTGGAACTATCCCGAAAGGGCAATAAAACTGTTTCCCTTTGACTCAGAAATATCACTACTAGGTCTGTAACCCAAAGAGATTTTTTAAAAAGGAAAAAGACCTATATGTACCCAAATATTTATAGTGGCAAAGAACTGGAAATTGAGGGGATGCCCATAAATTGGGGAATGGCTGAACAAGCTGTGGTATATGATTGTGGTAGAAGACTATTGTGCTATAAGAAATAAGCAGGATGCCTTCAGAAAAACTGCAAAGACTTATATGATCTGATGCAGAGTGAAGTGAGCAGAACCAGAACACTGTACACAGAATCAGCAATATTGTAGGATGATTAACTCTGAATGACTTAGCTATTCTCAGCAATAAAATGATCCAAGACAATTCGGAAGGACTAATGATGAAAAATGTTATCCACCCCCAGAGAGAACTCATGGAATCTGAATGTAGATTGAAGTCTATTTTTTTTACTTTATTTTTCTTATTTGGAGTAGGGTTGGGGGGTGTGTGTCTGTGTTTTCTTTTCTAACATAACTAATATGGAAATAGGTTTTGCACAACTGTCCCATATATCAAATTGCTTGCCTTCTCAATGAGCAGGAAGGGGAGAGTGGGAGGGAGAGAATTGGGACCCAAAATTTAAAAAAATGAACATTAAAAATTGTTTTCACATGTAATTGGGAAAAATACTTAAAATATGAAAAAAAGAAGTTTGATAAGTCAGCTGTTCCCTCATGTTGACCAGAGCCAGACCACTAAGTCATTTCCTGGCCATTTCCAAACTATTCTACCTCACAGGTACCCTCCCCCAGCTTCTAGCTTCTCCTTTATGTGTTATCTTTCCCCATTAGAATTGAAGCTCTTTGAGGGCAGTGACAGTCTTGCTTTCTTGTATTTGCATCTCTGGCACTTAGCCCAGTGCCTGGCACATACTCAGTGCAGAAAAATTGCCTGATCACCCTTATCATTACCATGGTCTAAAGACCAGGAATGGGAAGCTAGGCCTCTTCTAGAGGCATAGAGTGGAGTTGGCACAAGCTCCCACCAGGGCCCCTGGCCTAATCCTCCCTAGCCTCCAGGCCCCCGGCCCCATCCGCCTCTTTCCCTGACACTCCCCAGACTCACATCATTGCTGATGGTGGAGTCTCGGTGGATGAGGCGCTGGACATGGCTGTCAATACTGCTTCCCGAGGAGAACTTGGTGAGTGTGGCTGGATGGGCTTCCCGTTCCCGCTGCCGGACCACCACCTCACAGGCCTTCCACTCTGCCAGTACCCGCTGGTATTGGGATGCCACGGCGTCATCCACCTGGACTTGGGGAATACCCAGTGTCATGGTGAGGAGCTGACACAGAGCCCCTTTACCTGGAATCAGCTGCTCCCATCCATCTGGGTACCAGGCCCATACCCAACCCTACCTCCCCCAGGATGATCAGCTTCCCAGGTCTGGGAGTCCAGGGAAAAGGTAGGACTGGGGCAGCCTCAGCTTAGAAGAATCATGTGACTAAAGGTTATTCAGGGACTACACGGTTTAGAGCTTGGAGAAGAACTAGCACAACGTCACCCAAATGGAAGCAGGCCTGGGCTTGAGCCCCAGTCTTCTGTTTCTTTTACTTTGGCAGACTCAGTTCTGAGGCTGCCGTTCCTGGGAGGCTGACGTTATCTGGGAAACCGGGACCCCTGGGGTGAGTGGCCCCGAGCCTTGCCTGAATGGGGATCCCTTCCTGCCTCATTGCCCTGGGTGCCACGTTCCTTCACCTGCTCCATCTCCTTCTTGTTCATGCCAAACTTGTAGTGTCCAAGCAGGAAGGGCCAGACGTCCTTTCGGATCTCATGTTCCACACCCCCATAGTACACTCTCCTCAGAAGCTCCAGCTCCTTGTAGTTCTGAATGTCAGCAAAGGGAGAGGAAGGGAAGAAAGAAGGGAAGGAAAGGAGAAAGAGAAGAAAGGAGAGCAGGAACAAAGGAAAGAAGAGAGGAGAGGGAGGGATGTGAGAGAGAGGGGAGGAAAGGTAGGGAAAGGAAAGGGGAAGAAAGGAAGGAAGGGAGGGGAGAGTAGAATAGGAGAGAAGCAAAGAGGGAGGGGAGAGGAAGGGAAGAAAAAAAGGAGGGAAGAGAGGAGGGGATGGAAGAGGAAGGAAGGGGAGAGGAAGGAGAAAGAGAGGAAGGGATGGAAGAGGCAGGGAGAAGACAGAGGATGAGGTGGGAAGAGAGGAACTACATTGAGGCTCAGATTCCTCCCTCGGGATGGAACCCAACCAGCAGGTTGCATCTAGTTGGTGAGTGGGCAGGTCAGAGAGGATCCTTCTCTTTCCTCACACACCCTCACCCACCTGGGCCCAGGAGGCCCCAGTATCTGCACAGCTAAGGCCTAACTAATGGCACCCAAAATTCTTTTAACAGGACTGAGAGATGAAAGAGATGATCCCTCAGATCATCTCTAGTCCTCTTATTTGACAGAAGAAGAAACTGCAGGCAAGGGGGAGGAAAACAGGTTGTCCAAGGTCACACAGAGAGGTAATGGCAGAACTGTGATCAGAGTTGAGGCCATGTCTCCCTGGAAAGTCAACACAGCCAGACCACTGGACTTCTCAGAAGATTGGCATTCGAAGCCCGGTTCCTGCATGTCCTAGTTGTGTTAGTGGACAATTCATCTGTGTGCCTCGGTTTCCTAATCTGTAGAATGGGGCTAAAAATAATTATAGTGCCTCCTTCAGAGGTCTGTTGGGCTGGAGGTGGGAGGAGCTTCTCACTACCCCATCATTATAGACCAAGGCCAGTTGGTGGTCAAGTGATCTGGGAGAATTCTTCTCACTTCTTCTTCCCTCTCTGTCCTGTAAGGGATCCCATTCCATCTTGGCCATTCTTCCAGACTGGGTAGCTTGCCTCAGACCAAGCTGTTCTCTATCTCCTGGGCACTACCCCCAACTAACCCCTTGTCTCCCCCAACCTTCACCACTCAAAACCCTTCCCAAACCTTCTTATCTTTCTGGTACTTGCTCCACACATCCTTGGTGAGCCCTCCTGAAGCTCCTGGGGGCCGGTCAGGTGGGATGATATTATGATGTACCAGGGCTGACAGGTGGGTCCTGACAGTGGACAGGTGTCGGCAGTATGCCAGCCCTGGTGGGGAGGGGGAGGAGAGGCAGGTAATTTAAAATGGACAGTTCCCAGGATATGGCTCCATAGCCAAAGAGTGGGAGACAGAGAGTGTTTCCCAGGGCAGCCTCCCCTCCCCTCTCCCCTCCCATCTCACTCACATCCATAGAAGGCCCGGGACATGATCTGTCTCTTCATGTTCTCACACAGCAATCTCAGGGGCATTCTGGGGAGAAGAGAGCCATGAGCTCAGTGGAAACAGGCAGGGCATCCCCCTGAGACCAGCTGCTCCAGGTGGGAAAACCCCCTCCTCCTAACTCCCATGCAAACCTCAGGGAGAGACTGTGGCACCATGGAGAGGACACCAGACTTTGGAGTCAGAAGGCCTGGACTCTGCAACTGTGGGGAGCACCACCTGAGCTCTGGCTGGTCGGGGTCCAGGCTTGCTCAGTCACCCTGGGCAGCACACTTCCCTCAGCCTGTCCCACCTGTTACATCTCCTTCTTATTGGGTGACTTTGAGACAAGTCACTTCTCTGGGCCTCAGTTTGTTTCTCTGTAAAAGGGGAGGGGTGGAACTAGATCTCTGAGGTCCCTTCCAGCCCTGAAAGGTCAATTTGGGGAAATCAAGATATGGGCTCCTGCTGCTCACCTTGCTAAGTCCCTGAGAGGGAGGGCTGGCTCTAAGAGCTTCCAGGAGTGTGGTCTCAATCCCCTGGTGCTCAGTGGGAGGAAAGGACCTCCCAGTACCCTTTTCCAATTCTCTGGAGCCCCGGGGGAGTCTGCCTCCTGCTCTTATGGTTCTGTCCTTCCCCAATATCTGAGGCAGAGATCATTCACTTGTCTCTCATAAACAGAACTGGGAAGTATGTATAGCAGGCAAGGAAATCATGATTCATCTTTTCCAATCTAATCCTCATGGCCTGGTCACCAGTGGAGGGCACCCTTGGGCAGTGATTAATTAATAAGGATTTATTAAACATGTACAATATGCTGGGCACTATACTATAGACGCTGTTCCCCCTGGGGCTCTTGGCCTTGAACTTGGGCTCAGGATGTGCTTACAGGGACAGAGGGAGGTCCAGCAGGGGCTCCAGACAGCAGGATGGGATTCTGGTCAATAACTCCAAGGATCAATATAGAAAGGTCTGAAATTTATAGAGATCTAGCCAAGAGCTCGATGAATATGCCCATGAATACGCCACCTCGGTACCTTCTCGGTATGGCAGCCATCCCTAATGTTTCCTGGCTGAATACAGGGTGGAGATTTAGCGGCAGAGGTACAGGGAAACACAAACAAAGGAATAGACTGGAATCATGCAGACAGACATATCCACAAGGAAGTCAACATGGAGACAGACACGGAGACACTGGTGGGGTGCAGTGGGGTAAAGAGGATTGTGCCAGGGCTCAGGAATTCTCCTGACAACTCTGGCTAACTCACTCGGTGACCTCAAGCAAGTCACCATCTTTTAAAGCCTTGGTTTCTCCACCTGTAAAATGGGCATAATAATTCTGTAGTGGAAAAAGCATTGAATTTAGAGGCAGAGGATTCAGGTTTGATTTGTCTCTGCTATTTACTCCCTACCTGAATTTGGGCAAGTTTTTAAAAAAAATTTCTCTGGACCTCAGTTTCCTTATTTGTAAAAGAAATAGACCTAAAAGTCCTTTTGGCTCTAAATCTATGACACAGAATGAAATTTTTTCACTTGGACAAGAAGAAACTTACAGGGAAGAGGATAAGTGTCCTCAGATATTAGAAGGGCTGTTGCGAGACAAAGAGATTGGACTGTGAAGCTTGATCCCAGAGGGGCAACAGATAGAAGTGGTGAAGACAAACTGAAGCTTGACATCAGTGTGATTAATTTTTTTAATGGGATCTGTGATTTCAGCAGAACAAGGAGTTCCTGGAAAGGCTATGGACAGAAAGAAGAAACTTCCCTCACCAATGCAAAGCGACACCACCTCTTCATTTTCTAGGCTTAGACAGTTCTAAACAGTCCCAGAAGTGGGCCTTGAACCTGCATGTTCTTGACTGGAAGGCCATTTCTCTATCCGCTACCTTACGCTGCTTCTCACTTGGCCAGAACAGATGGCAAAAACCAACATTTTTTTCTGCAGACAGATATAATAACAAAAATAAGAATGAGAACTAGGAGAGTGGAGAATGTTGCCTCCTTCTCTCAGCTTTCGTTTGGGTTTAAATTCTTTCGGATAGCCTTCTGAAAAGGATCTTGAGACCAAATGGAATGTCTAGTATATCCAATACAGCAGCCATTAGGGACAGCTAAGTGGCGTAGTAGATAAAGCTCTGGCTTTGGAGTCAGGAGGACCCGAGTTCAAATCTGACCTCAGACACTTGACACTTACTAGCTGTGCAACCCTGAGCAAGTCACTGAACCCCAACTGCCTCACACCCCTCAAAACAAAACAAAAGAATACAGTTGCCATGTTTTGCTTTATTTAGTTTGGGGGTGGGGAGGTATGGTCCTTAGAAAGGACAGGATTTCCATATTCAGTTAAATAGTAATTGCAAGGAATTTCTAACCTTAAGTCAGATAGCTATCTGGTTCCTGGGTGAGTGAAACTGGCTTAGCTCCCAAGAGAATTTCCTAACAATTAGAACTATCTCAAAGTAGAATGGACTGCCTCAGAAGGTAGTGAGTTTCCTCCTTATTGGAACCCTTTAAGCAAAGACTATCCCTGACCCCCTTGCCAGGAGTATTGTAGAGGGAAATCTTGTTCAAGTATTTGATTAGACCAGGTCACTCTTCTGGTGCTGTGATTGCGTAACCCTATAACCAGCCCTGCCTACCAAAAGGGACTTTGATGTTTTGTGTTCCCAAAACAAATGAGCCCGACTGACAGTGCACACCCACTTCCAGGTTCCTGGCGAGCACTCTTGTGCTAGTTCGTAGTTAATAACTCTGCTCTATATGCTTTTCAGATGATGAAAGTAAAGTCACATTGAAAATAAGCACAAACCCACAGGAGAAAAGGTGGTCAGAAAGGATTCAGAAGCACACAAGGCATCTTTGTTACTTGCTTAAAGTTAACACACACACGTAAAAATCATGAATGTTTGAGTGTTTATGGCTTTTGTCGATGTTGTTGACTTCATAATGGAGATGACGAAATTTCAAAAAGAGGCACAATTTGATTCCACAAATGTTTAGTTACTTCCTATGTGCGAGGCGCAAGCTTTCAGAGAGCCTGTGAGCAGCACAATGCTAGGTGTGTCTTACCTCATGCTTTGCACACAGTAGGTGCTCATCACACATTCACTGACTGGTCACATTGAGAGAAGCACAAAGACAAGGAGACAGAAATGGGCACATAGCCTCAGCTGCTCGGAGGCACGCACAAATTCACAGACAGCCATTGAAGGACGCACGCAGATGGAAGGACATCTAGGTGAGGATTAGCAGTTCCTTGATTCGCCACCTACTCCCCCCTCCCCAATATGCCCATGTGTTTCTCAGTCTCCCACCTGGGGTCCAGGCTGTCCCCCGGTCGGGGTGCCACTCACCTGTCCTGTGCACAGCTGCAGTAGTTGGGCGGGCCATAGGGTGAGCCTCTGACAGAGCAGGAGAGGCAGGAGCTGCGGCCACTTGGAGGCTCAAACTGCCAGGCTGGGGGGCTTGGCCCAAAGCCTTGCATCTCAATCATGTCCCCGGCATCTAGGACAAGGGAGTAAGTGACGGGCAGGGCTATCGGTATAGTGTCCCTCCCATGCTGCCCATATTAATAAGGCTGTGTCAGGCCTTGCTGCCTGGAGCTGCAGCTCAGATTCACCCCTTGGCAGAAGACTGGAGGCCTCGGGGGAGGGGAGAGGGGAGTCTCTGCCTAGAGGCCCAGAGGCAGGAAAGATAAAGACAGAGGCTCTTCTATTTTGCCAACTGCATGTTTAATTGTGCTCTTTTTATAGGATTAAATACTCTGGCAGAGAGAGAGAGAGGAAAGCACAGAAAAGTATCCACCTATCTCTTTGGGTTTCACTCTCCAGGGGGTGGAGGAGTAAAGAGGGAATAGTGGGACCCTAAAAAGACCACCTGGTGGCCTGGCCTCTGGAGGATGTGCTTATCCCTCTCAATCTGAGAGGCAGCTGTGGATAGAGAATCAGGAAGACCTGGGTTCAAGTCTTGCCTCAGAGACATACTAACTTGCCAGGTGACCCTGAGCAAGTCACTTAATTTCTCTGTGGTCCCAGGCAACTCTCAATGACTGAAATCGAGAGACTATCTGTGTTGACAGAGGGAGTTTCCCCATTGGGAATGAAATCACAGGTTCAATCTCAAATTAAAACTCCTGGACTAGAACTGAAGAAAAGAGGAGACCAGGGAGCTCTTCTTTTCCTGACATTCAATGGGACACGTTCTCTTCGCTGAGCCTCGCCTGTCATTGGCTTTGAAGCTCATGTGGCCACCTGCCATGATGAAGGGATCACTAATAGAAACTGCTCTAAAGAAGGAAGGAAGGAAGGCTCTTTCCACCAACCCCAGCCTAGTCCCAGAAGCCAAGGCCTTGTCCCTTTTGGAGGAATTCCCAAGGTCATGGGGCTGGTTCTCTTCAGCCAGAGCAAAAAGGAGAGGTCAGTACTCTCTACTCAAGTTTGGGGGCTCCTTTTGTGCTATAGTCTGGTTAGCAGAGGCACCTAGGTGGATAGAGCGCTGGGCCTGGAGTCAGAAAGAGCTCATAGCCAACCTCAGATTAGCTGTGTGACTTCAGGCAAATCCCATAACCTCTGCCTCAGTTTCCTCAGCTGTAAAATGAGGATAATAACAGCACCTGCCTCCTAGGATTGCCATGAGGATCAAATGAGACAGTATTTGTAAAGCTCTTAGCACAGTGCCTGGCAAACAGCAGGTGCTATATAAACGCTGGCCTCTCCTGATCCCTCCAGCAGCCAGGGCCCTCCCTCCGAAAGCTCTGTCATATTCACTTTGGATACATGTCACATTTGTAGGCATTGAGCAAGGTTTACTGGATAAGAGTCGGCCTCAGAGCCAGGAAGATCTGGGTTCAAGTTCCATCTCTGAGGGGACTGTGTGACCCTGGGCAAGTCACTTCTTCACCTCTCTGTGCTCCAGGCATCTCTCTTGGAAGTGGCAGACAGGGTGCCAACCTGCATTGATTGAAGTTTTCTCATTTGGGAATTCCCTATTCCAGTCATATGTCCAGTTCCTATCCCCTCTCCTAAACATTTCTGTAGATGAGTAGAGATTATCTCCTTCGTTAGAATCTAAGTCCTCTGAGGGCAGGCACTGTCTCATTTCTGATTTTGTATCTTTAGCTATTAGCACAGTGCCTGGCATATAGCAAACATTGACTAATGCTTGTTAACTAACTGTTTTATTGGCCTTTTTATCTGGAAGCCTCCAGATGGGCAAAGCCCTCTTGGGATCACTAGAAGGGCCTGCCATAATGCCACCCCAACACAGCTACTCACCAAGTGCTTGGTGCATTAGCGTGCTGGTGGATCTGCTTGCCCCAAGTCTTGTCCCACTTCAGTCCATTCTCCATTCAGCCACTAAAATGAGTTTCCTAAAGCAAAGGTCCCACCATCATGGCACCCTCCTAGTCAATAAACTCCCTATTGCCTCTGGAATCCAATGCAAAATGCTCCATTTGGCATTCAAAGCTCTTCATAACTTAGCTCTCCCTCCTGCCATTGCAATCTTTTTACATCTTACTCCCCACATGTACTCTTCATTCCAGTGACCTGGCCTCCTGGCTGTTCCATGAACAAGGCCTTCCATATCTCAGCTCCAGGCATTCTCTCTGGCTGCCTGGACCTCTCTCCCTCCTATGCTCTGATTACTGACCTCCCTGGCTTCCTTTAAGTCCCAAATAAAATCCTACTGCCTACAGGAAGCCTTCCTTAACCCCTCTTAATTCCAGTGCCTTCCCTAGTTCATTATTTCTTATTTAGCTTGCTTTGTAAATAGTTATTTGTGTATTGTCTCTCCCCTTAGATTGTAAGCTCTTTGAGGGCAGAGATTGTCTTTGGCCTCTTTTTGTATCCCCAGAACTTAGCATATGCTTGGCACATAGTAAGTGCTTAGTAAATGTTCACTGATTGATTAATAATAGAGAGCAAAGTTAGGCAGATATGTCTCCCCTCCAGAACCAGTGCTTGGGATACAATTCATCCTCAAAACTTTCCTTCTAAGCTAAGCAGGGATCATGATGGTAGTGGGGGGGAGGGAAGGGGCACCACTTATAGACCCAATAGTAAGGGAAGAAAGGGAGTAAGAGGATAGATGACGAAAAGAAGGGCAAAGAAAAGGGAAGAAGAGAGAGGAAGAGTGAAGAAAGATTTGTGTAATGGGGCCTGGCTGGAAGAGATGGCTCTATCAGCAGCCGTGAGTTGCCTAGCCTCTACAAAGTGGGTCCTCCCCATCTCTGGAAGTCTTCAAGTGAAGGCTGGAGCGTCTCATGTCAAGGACGCCATAGAGGGGATAATCTTGGTCAATCTGGGTTGGACTAGCTGACTCCCATGGTGCTGTCAATTCTGATTCTAGACAGCACAGTGGCTAGAGTACTGGGCTGGATTAGAGAAACAGGCACTAATTGGCTATGGGATGGAGTCACTGAAACTTTCTCAGCCTCAATTTCCACATCTGTAAAGTGGGGATAATCACAGCACCAACTACGGAGGGTTGGTGAGTGGATCCAGTGAGACAGCCTGTGAAGTGCTTTGTAAGGCAAGCCTTCAAGTACTATATAAATGTGAACTAGTATTGTTATTATTCATAACATTGTGGTTATTAACTACCCAGTTATCTAATGTGTCACTCAGGCTGTGCAGACAACAGGGACACGTGAGCACATTATGGTTCAATCCCTGATGCCTGAGCTTTCTGCATTTGGCGGGAGAGGCTTGGAGGGGCTGAGATGGCAAAGCTGCCTCCTGGCCCCACCAGCACCTGGCCCCACTGTCTGGGCTTCTGACCTTTGTGCAGTCAGGATCTCCAGAAATAGCTGGCCCTTCAACTCCATCAGGAGGCAAATTAAGGGAACAGACTTGGTGAGGATGAGCTGCGGCTCTGGATCAGGTGTGGGGGGTTGGAAGGGTGCAAGCTGTACCTCAAAAAGAGAGGTCAGGATAGCAAAAGGGGAGGGATGTGGACATGGGCCAAGTCCAGCTCATGCACTCTGCAGCAGGAAGCAGCCCCTCAACAGGTAGGAGCAGAGCCTTGGCTAACCAGCCAGCCAGTGGGACAGCAGGAAGCAGGGTCACAGGCAGGGCGGCTCAGGGAGGACCAGAGAAGGAAACTAAGATGAATGCCAAACCAAAGAGGAGAAGACATGCCCAGGCAGTGGGTCCCACCCAAAAAAGTCTCGCGGAAAAATGCTCTTCACCTTAACTCTCCAGGGAGGAGCTGAGCAAGCCAGCAAGTAAGCGTCCCGTCTTGTTATATTTTCAGAATCAACCCACTACACGTAGCTCAAGCTCAGGAGGGACTGGAGTCTTGGGGCCCTCTCAGGGTCAGGGAGTTTTCTCTGTTAGATTTGGTTTCCTCCTCCAAGGATGAGGAAGAGTAGGAGGCAAAAACTGTCAGGCTGGTTGACCCCCACAGCCCCCAGGACTCCGAGTGAAAGGCATCTGGTCTGGCCTAGAATTAGTGTGAACAGCATCTCTGCTCTCAGGGGTTGTGAGCTGGAAGAGTGGAAGGAGAGGCAAGGGCTGGGGGTGGGTGGGAAGAGGAAGGGTGATCTGGACACCCGCCACTTTATCCACATGCACCAAAAGTCAAGCATGTTGCAGAACTCAGAAGCCAAGGCTAGCAAACGGGACACAACAGTGTTGTCATTGTGGACGAGAAGAAGGGAGCACACTAGGGGTGTTGGAAGCCTACTCCTCGCTCTCTTGTGCCAATGCCTGCCCTCCCTGCCTACTTCTGGCCTACCTCAGCTGCTGGTTCCCCATTGCTAAGAAGCTGGAGGGTGAGGGGGTGTGGAATGTATGGTATATATGTGTACGTACATATAAAGGTATAAATGTATATATAAAAAAGTATAAATGTATATATAAGTATAAAGGACAAACCTGCCCCCATCCATACTCCCAGTTCCTCTAGGGCTTACTGAGAGGTTTGCCTTCTCCGCTGGCCTGGGAATAGCCTCTGGAACTCCCAACTCAAAGGATGGATTCCAGGCCAGGGTCCGCCCTAGGCAAAGGACCAGATCTTTTGAAAACTACTTACAACTGGGGATCTGCAGGGACCCTTCCCTCAATCTCTAGCCTTACTGTCTTCTTTCTTTTCCTGCGGAGGGGCCTCCTCTAAGCTCTTTGCAAAACCCTGTAGCCTCTTAATCAGGACCCGCCATATTGCTGGTAGCTCTGGCTATAGAACTGATTCCTGGGGATCTCAGAGTAAGCAAGAAAAACAACCACCAAAAAAAAAAAAACCCCACTAACCTAGCACCAGAAACTCACTCCATCTCTCAGCCTTCTCTCACCTTCAGGACCAGCCAGCCTCAGGGGGTAAGGGGATGCTAACACAGCCTCTAGAAATAAATACCAGCCCACAGGCCCAGGGCCTGAAAGAGACAAGACTGGGGGGAGGGCAGTGAGGGGATAGACATGGGGACTGGCCCTCCGATCTCCCCTTCTCACTAAGCAGGTCACCACCTCTGCAGCCGAGCAGCTTAGAGGGCTGCCTAGAGCATTGAGTGGCCGAGTGACTGGACCAGGACCACACCGCCAGCATGGACTAGAAATGAGACTTAGTCACGGGATCTTAGCTCTGAAGTTGTAAGGGACCTTAGGAGCCTTCTACTCGAACCTGGCCCCCCAGTTTACACATGAAGAAAATGAGGCCCAGAGAGCTGTGATATTGCCCATGGTCACAGGGAATGATGTCCAGGCAGAAGCTGGTTATTTATTCGCTTTGCAGAATTGCCAATAAATAGGGTAATTAACATAAGAAATGGGAGTCTGCTGGCCCACTCAGTGCTGCTTTCCTGCTTCTTTTGGCCTCTATTAGAAGAGTCAGGAAGAGGCAATGTGGTGGGAGGGAGTTTCCTTACTTAGGAGTCCCTAGTAACCATGAAAGAACAGCCCAATTCCCTTAATGATAGCTACCATTTATAGAGCACCTACTATGTGCCAGGCACTGTGCTAAGCATTTTATAATTATTATCTCATTTGATCCTCACAACAACCCTGGGAGGTAGGTGCTATTATTATCCTCATTTTACAGATGAGGAAACTGAGGCAAACAGAAGTTAAGTGACTTGCCCAAGGTCATACAGCTAGTGAGTGTCTGAGGCTGAATTTGAATTCAGGTCTTCTTGACTCCAGGCCCTGAGTTTTATCCATTATACTACCTAGCTGCCTCTTACTGGGCCTTCGTCTAACTAGACGGCCTCTGACATCCCTCAGACTGGTAGAGCTCTTATCTTCTGATCTCTGATCCTTTAAGTCCCACGTCTGATACATATTGGCTGTTACCCTGGACAAGTCACTTATTCCTCTTACAGTGTCTCCAGGCCACTGCCAAAGGCAGAGAAGGAGCAGGATCAGCATTGGTAAAAGAAATTTCCTCACTGGGAGATTTGCTAACACCAACAGAATCACAAGGCTAGACTTAAAAAAAAAAAAGACAAGTAGAAGAGATGGTAAGGTAAGTGAGGTGTGGCAAGACCAGACTTAAGTCACAGGCCAGGTCCTAGGGAGTAGGGCCTATATAAGCTTGAGGCTAGGCCTGGGGCAAAGGAATTGAGGCTTAGACTCTCCTGGGTAGAAAATGGGAAAGGACCAGTTGGCACAACGGTTGGGTGTGGGGTTTGGAGAAAGGAAGGACCATTTCTAGAGGCTGTCTGCTGAGCTACCAAGGCAGACTGAGCCCTGGGAACAGAGGGAAAGGAAGTTAGGCCCAGCCAAGGGGAAGAGTGGTACCTAGGAGTCAGAGGACCTGGGTTCTAATCCTAGCTCTGATGTTTACTACCTGTAGGACACTGGGCAAATACCTTGATGTCTCTGAGACTTAGTTTTCTCAGCTGTTAAATGAAGTGGGCAGGCTAGCCAGTCTCTATCAAAGGGACCTTTCTACTCTAAATCTACGATCCTATGATCTCTAGCTGTCATCACCACCTTTGCTAGAGGCACCCATGTGGCATACAGCCCTGGGCCTGAAGTTGGGAGGGCCTGACTTGAAATCCAGCATCAGACACTTATTAGCTATGTAATCCTGGCCGAGTCATTTAACCTCTTTCTGCCTCAGTTTTTTTGACTGTAAAATGAAGACGATAATAGCACCTGTCTCCTGGGGTTGTTGTAGATAATATCTGTAAAGCTCTTAGCACAGTGCCTGGAACGTAGTATGCGTCTAATAAATCCTTCCTTCCTTTCTCCCTTCCTCTTCACCCCAAACTCTAGAATCCCTCACTGCCTACAAGACTCAGCTCCAGTGCCACTTTTTGCACAAACCCTCTCCTGACCCCTCAGCTGCTTGTGTCCCTCAATTATCTTGTACGCATTTCGCAGATTATATACATTGAATGTTACATCATTGTATTTCTTGTATTATATTACTATGCAATATACGTTGTATATTACATGTATTGTATGTTACATTATTATATTTCTTGAATTATATACAATATACATTGTATATTACAATATTACATGTATTGTATGTTACATTATTATAGTTATTATATCACATTAACATACACTGTATATTGTTTATTCCATGTATATCTTTCCATATGTGTATGTTTTCTCCCTATAAAACATAAGCTCCCTGAAGGCAGGGATGGCTTCATTTTTGTCTCTCTTTCCCTGTTACCCAGCACAGTGCAACGTCTTTTTTCAACCTGATCTGTGATTTCATTAGCATGGCGCTCTCCCAGGGAGATACATCCCCAACCAATGCAGATAGCCTCCGCTGCTGCCAAAGGAGAGAGTCTCAGAGTCTTAGAGTCTCAGAGGGTTGAGTCTTCGATGTTGAGGGACTAGCCCAGGGTCACACGGCTAAGTACATGTCAGAGGCAGGACTGAACCCAGGGCTTCTTGGCTTTAAGGCCAGCTCTCTATCCCTTGTGTCATGCTACCTCACACAGGAGGTACATAATAAATGCTTATTGATTGGCGGGTTAATTCAGAGTGAATGAGCTAGGTATTCCCAAGTCTCTGGTGAAAGTCTGAAATCCACAACAGCAGAAGCTCAGTGGTTTCAAGGCGTGTGCATGTGCATGTGTTTGCGCGTGTGCATGTGTGTGTGTTGGGGAGAGGGAGGTGGGAACACAAAGGACCACCACGAGAAGCCAAGTCAGTGCATTGCTTCCCACTGTACCATCTCTCCCACTGTCAGGTATGTCGGGGGTCCTTACTGCCTCCCCGACAGTTAGGGACCTACTCTAGCAGCATCCTTCCCCGGTTATTGCCTAGTCATTGAACTACATGGCTTCCGAGGTCCCTTACAGCTTAAATCTATTATCCTGTAGGCCATTTATCCTCCCAGGGCCTCAGTTTCCTTATCTTTAAAATGGGGCAGTGGGACTACATAATACTTGTCTCTTCCAGCTTTAAATATATGATCCTATGATCTTAGCTATGTGGCCTTGGGCAAATCACTTCCACCTCTGTGGGCCTCAGTTTCTTCCTCTGTCAAATGAGACCCTCAGACAAGGTGACCCCCCCATTACTAACTAGGTAAAGGGTCAGAGAAGTAATGGGTTGGATGAGGGGAAACAGAAGAAAGGACTAAATTGAAGCTGCCATCATTTTGGCCCCAGACAAAGAAATGGACTGGAAATCTACAGGAGGTTCCCCAAATGTGATGGACAGAGGGCTGACTTTGAAGTTCTGAGACTTGAGTGCGAATTCTGCCCCTGCCCCAGGGACCAAGTAGCTATGCCCTTTCCCTCCCTGGGGCCCTACTTTCCTTCTCTGAGACTAGATGACCTCTGAGGTGGCTTCTGGCTCTAGAGTTATGATCTTTCCCCCATGTTCACCTTCCCCCCAGGTCCAGGCAGACAGTCCCTTCTCTGGTGCAGACGAGGGGAGCGCCTAGGGGGCCGTTCAATGCTGTCATCCCTCCATCCCTCTTCCTCTCCTCTCTCTTCTTGCCGGCCCCATCCACCCTCCTTCCTATTGTCTCTCCCTCTCCTGGCCTCTCTTTGCCTGACTCTCAGGGAGTCCAGTAATGCCAACACTGTTGTGTGAGTCCCTGTAGGTGCTGGCCAGTGGACCCGGTGGAGAGGGAGAAATAGGGCATGGCGGGGGGGGGGTGTCAGGGAGGGACGCGGGATAAAAACCTTTCATCAGATTGGGAGCTGTGAGGTTCCGCGAGCAGATCATTGACAGCATCGCGTGTAGTCTATCCTCCTCTTCCTCATCATCGTCCACCGAGGCCGCGCGGCTGGCAGCTAAGTGGTGGTAGTTAATAGTGACTGCTCAAAGAGAATAGTGAGAGAGGCTTGTGAGGGCCCGGCAGGGAGGGGCTCCAGGGAACGGTGTTCTCCCACACCCCCACCGAGGGGGAGGAGGAGGAGATGTGAAGGAGCTCATTCACTGAGTTGTTTTTTGTGGGGATGGGGTGCAGGAGTTTCAACCCAGCTTTGATGGGGAGGATCTCTCCAACCAGGCAATGCGAGAGAGGATCAAAGTCTTGACAGTGTATGGTGCAAAACTGGGGACAGGGACGGCATAGGGGCAGGCCAGCGCCACTCCAGGTAGTCTAGACAGGTAGCTACATGCTGGGAGGAGAGCCGGGAGATAGAACACTGATCACACCACCAACTCTGGAGTGGTTGGGGTTACACTGGGCAGAGAACGCCCAGAAGACTGAAATCACCAGACAAATACAATATGGCTCCGATCCCTGCCAGCCACTTTAGCTAACCATTCAGGTCTTACGTCAGGGCTGCCCACGAGGAGCTCCTCGGGCTCCTGGCCCAAGCTCTGAGATGTGACTAAAAGACAGAAGATGGAGCAAAGACACCTGGATGATTTATACACTACATCTATTGCCCGTATAAATTCCAGACCTGCAAGCAAAGGTACTTTCTGAAGACGATCTCACCTTCGCCTTTTGCACCCTGGGCTACCCTCCCCCCCCCCCCAACTTGGCCTACAGGGGTTGAGCAGCACGACATCTTAGAAAGCATGTTTGACTTTGGGGCCAGCTAATCTGGCTTTAGATCCTGCCAATACTCACTAGCTGGGTGACCCTGGGCAACCTCTCTAAGCTTCAGTTTCCTCTTCTGTAAAATAGGAACAATGCTATTTGGTCTATTGTGGACCTGAGTTCAAATCCTGCCTCAGATACTCATTAGCCAAACAAGCCTGGGCTGATCACGTAACATCTCCCAGCCTCAGTTTCCTCATTTGTAAAATAGGGATAATGATAGCACAAGTTCTTGTGAGGATCGATTGAGATACCAGTTGCAAATGCTTGGCAAACCTTAAAGCATTATGTAAAAGCTAACAATGATTACTCCTGCTACTACTACTTGCCTTACAAGGTAGCTATTAGGGGAGGGGAGATGGGGACAGCTCTGTAAACCTTCCAAGACCTGGAATTGTGCGCTCCTGTGGTTCTGATTTGCTGCGTTGCTTCTTCCCTTTGCACAGGACAGGCTGAGGGCTCCTAGAGGGGGAGGGCTGGGCTGGAAGTAACAAATGATCTGGGACGGCAGATTCCAGGTTCTTATCTACAAGGCTGGTAGGTCTAGATGAGACAACAAATCTGCTCAGCTCCGGAGCAGCAAGACCAACTCTGAATATTCAAGTCACTGGGGCCTCTTTCTGGCCGGGGCCCCAAAGTGTGCCCCCCTAAGCCCCTGGGGACAGGGATTAGTAGTAAGGTACAAGTTCACCGGACTTGGATCCTTGTGGCGACTCCCTTCTTTCCACTCTCATCCCCCTAGCCCAGCCAAAGGCCAAGTTCACCCGGCAACCTGCCCGCTGTATCAGAGAAGCTGTCGCTGGCAGCTGAGCCACCGCAGAGCTAGGGAGAGAAAGGCAGGCCCTGGCCCTGGCCCTGCGCACAGAGGCACGCACAGGCTTGAAACCACCAAAGACGGCTACCAACCTCACACAGCCAGGGTCTAAAGGAGACTGGGAATTGGAATGAAGGAGAAATTCTACATTCTCGGCCTCCCTTTCCAGCCCTGTTGTAGGGTTTGGTTTTCTCACGTGGAGATGGGAAGGGCAGCTTGCATCTGGACTGTAGGACCTGGCTCAGAATTTTGGGCCTGCTATGTATTAACTGTATGGCTCTGTATCACTCTACCCCTCTCTGAGCCTCGCTTTCCTCCTCTATAAAAATGAGGGACTTCAATGATCCATGAGATCTCTTTCATCTCCAACCTATGAACCTCTGAGCCTGTCTGCTTGTAGGTGGTACCCATGTTCTAAAAAAAAAAAAAGCAACCTGAAGAACAGAAGATAGAACAGAGATGGCTAAGTGGAAGAGGAAGATGGGCACAAAGCACCATTGGGGGCAGAAAGCTATATATAGAACTCATCCATCTGGCTTTGAATCAGCCTAAGGGAACATTCCTCAGGGCTATCTCCTGCCCCCTGTCCTAGCCAGCTCTGCTGAAGAGAACATGAGAAGCCTTAGGCCTGTGTCCTCCTCCCCACCATGAGTGGGAGTGGGGGCACTTACTGTGTTCGTGCCTGTGGCCCGGGTAGATGATCCGGAATACGTAGTCAGTGGCCCGCCCTTCATCCATCACTGTTTCCTCCAGGTCCACAGACCTCATGGAGCTATTCCGCTTCCGCAGCCTGGGGAAGACCTTCCCCTGTGGCAGGAGAGAAGTGCAGGTGGTCAGTGGCCCCTGCCCTTGAACTGATCCCTGGACCTCCTCTTTGGTATGCCAGGATGGACCCATCCCTCTTCCACAGCATCCCTGGCTGAATTCAGCAAAGGAGGAAGGGAGGAAATTGGGTAGGGGTGAAAAGGGAGATCTCCCCCCAACCCCCTCCCCCATCTCCTTGCCCCTCTTTCTGTGCCTCCCTTCTGTGCCCACCCAGGCTCCAATGAGATACCTTTCCCTGCTGGGACCACAGTGGTGGCTCTAGCTGTCCTCGAGGCAGGAGCCCATTCTCCAGGCAGGACAGGAAAGACAAGAGGTGGCCTCCCTGGGGGAAGTGCAAAGGAGGCCTCTGGATACCATCTTGGCTCACCAGCACCAGTGTTCCACCATTCTCTGGAAGAAGGGACAGGAAAGTGGGCATAGGCCTAGAAGACCCCCAAGGAGGGACTCTGCCTTCTGAACTGAATAACTGGCTAGTCAGCTTAGTTGGGCCATATTCCCAGGGCTTGGGATCCAAGTTTGAAAAGAAAGTCTGTAGGTAAGTTGAAGTATTAGCCCTGGAAGTTGCCAGCTCCCAGCTGCCACTACTCCTGACCTAAAAACCGAGGCCTCGGAGGGAGCGGGGAAGGGATCTGAAGACTGTTTTGGAAAGCAGTTGGATTTCCGAAGGTGGTCTCCCTTTCTTTGCTCCTGTGCCTAGGGGCAGGGGGGAGGGATATGGCTTACGTTGCTGGTGGCAGTGGATGCAGACAATTTGGCTGAAGGGCACAATCAGAGCATAGTCCCAGTATACGCTGGAAGGAAACAAGCTGAGTGTTATTGTCGCTGAGGGTCCTCCTCCGGTCCTGTCCACTCTGTCCTTCTATCTTGATACCTGCTTAGCTCCAAAGGCCAAGAGGTGATTTCAACCGGCCATGCGCTGCTGCTATTGCCAATGCCTCCAAATCCCGCATGTAGCAGCCCCAGCCACCCAGTATTGCGGAAACCCTTTGGCGATCAGGACCCTGGAGAGCACAAAACACTTTCCCCTGGGCCCTATCTTCTTCCAAACAGTAGCAGGACTGGAGTCCCTACCTCTTCTCTAGCTCTGAGTCTCCCAGAGTTCCGTTCATGAGCTGGTTGGGGGTCCACTTCAGGGTCAAGCTCTCTGCAGATTGGTGCAAGGACAGGTAGCCAGGGACAGCCTCCATGTCTTCCTTCTATGGAGAGGAGAAAGCCCAAGAAAGGAGAAAGACCTGAGTATCAAAAAGGGAAGGGATGGTCTACAGTATCAAACACTGCTGGAATTTCAAGGAGGATGAGGGCAGAAATAAGGCCACTGGGTTTGGCATTGAGTCGGAGGTCATTAATGGCTTTGTACTACAGAGATTCTCTTGTCAAGAGTCAAGGATAGAAGACAGATTGAAAGGGGCTAAGGACTAAATGGGTGGAAAGGAAGCAGAGGTAGTGAGTAGAGATAGAGGGGAAATCAGGGCAAAGGGAATGGTTGGGTCTTGAGTAGAGAGAGAGAGGAGCCAGTAGAGAATGAAAGCAAGATGCAGTGATTGATGGAGCAGGGTCCCAGAGGAGATGGGAGGGGATAGGGTCATAGAGGTCACCTAGGGACCTTAGAAGTTGTATAGCCCAATATCCTCATTTCACAAATAAGAAATCTGAGTGCAAGTCAAGTGACTTGCCCAAGGTCTCACAGGTAATAAAGTAGCAGAGCCTGGATTTAAACCCAGAAACTCTTCAAATCTCTCACCTATCTTCAGTGTCTCTCCATCTGTTGGCTCCCCCACTTCTGACAAACATGCCCATGTCTCCTCTATCCTCAGCCCCTCCCCAACTTGATCCTTCCATCCACACTATTATCCTGTCTCTCTTTTGCCCTGAAAAGGCAATAGGTGCCTCCACTTCCTTCCCTCTCCCAACCTTACAATCCAAATTCTGATCTCATCATTCAACTGAAACTTCTCTCTCCAAAGTTACCACTGGTCTCTACATGGCCAAGTCCAAGGCCTTTTCTCAGTCTCCTTGACCTCTCTGCAGCCTTTGACCCTGTTGATCACCCTCCTCTCCTTAATACTCTCTTTTCTCTAGGTTTCCAGGACATCACTCATTCCTGCTTCTTCTCCCACCTATCAGAACACTCCTTTTCAGGCTCCTTTGCTAGATTCCTATCCAGCGCATGCCCTTTAACTGTAGGTGTTCTCCAGGGTTCTGTCCTGGGTCTTTTTCTCTTTTCCCTCTATCCTGTTTCACTTGGTGAATTCAGTCGCTCCCATGGATTTCATTACCTTCTCTATGCTGATGATTCTCAAATTTACCCACCCTGTTGACCTCCAGTCTTCCACAGCCAACTGCCTTTCAGACATCCCAAACTGCATGACCAGTAGATATCTTAAACGCAACTCATTATCTTTTCCCCTAAATCCTCCCTTCCACCAACAGCTTCCCTATTACTTCCCTCAGGCTCTCAACCTAGAAGTGACCCTCAAGTGCTCACAATCTCTCACTGTCACATCCAGTCTGTTGTTAAGGTCTATTAATTTTATCTAGGCAACATCTCTTGAACATCCCTTCTCTCCTCTGACACTGCCACCCCTCTAGTGCAGACCCCCATCACCTCACAACTGGATTACTGCAACAGTCGGCTAGTGGGTCCACCTGCCTCAAGTCACTCCCCATTCCAATCCATGTTTTATTCAGCCAACAAAGCCATTTTCCTAAAGTCTGATCACGCCACCCAGCTACACAATAAATTTCATTGGCTTCCTATGCATCCAGGATCAAATACAGAAGTCTCCGGCACTCAAAGCCCTTCATAACCTAGTCACCTCCTACCTTTCCAGTCTTCTTACATCTTACTCCCCTCCACATACTCTTTGACTCAGTCTCTTGGCTATTCTACAAACAAGACATTTCATCTCTCAGTCCCAGGCTCTGGCTGTCTCCCATGCCTGGAATGTTCTTCCTCTTCATTGTCATCTACTGGCTGCCCTGGCTTCCTTTAGGTCCCAACTAAAATCCCATCTTCTACAGGGAGCCTTTCCCAACCTCTCTTAATTCTAGTGTCTTTCCTCTCTTATTATATATATATATATATATATATATATATATATATATATATAAATATATATATATAATATCATAATATGATATATTATATGTATATATATATATATATATAAAAATAATTCTCGTACATAATTGTTTGCTTGTTGTTTCTCCCATTAGATTGTGAACTCCTTGAGGGCAGGAACTGTTTTTTGCTTCTTTTTTTTTGTAACCACAGCACTGTGTAATTGGCACATAGTAGGTACTTAATAAATGCTTATTGATTGACTGACTGATCTAGCATTCTTTCCACTGAAAAGAAAATAGCAAGGGTACAGGTAGAAAGGAAAGCCTTGGCAAGAATAAGGGTTATCTCATCATAGGCAGCTAGGTAGTGTAGTGCGTAGAGAGCACTGGGTCTGGAGTTAGGAAAATCTGAGTTCAAATCCGACTTCAGACACTAGCTGTGTGACCCTGGGCAAGTCGCTTAACTTCTGTTTGCCTCAGTTTCTTCATCTGAAAAAAAGGGAGATAATAATAGCTCCTACCTCCCAGGATTGTGAAAATAAAATTAGATAACAATTGTAAAATACTTAATACAGTGCCTGGCATGTAGTGAATGCTATATAAATGTTAGCTATTATTATCTGATACGGGAGGGAAGAGAAGTTGTGTGAGGACACAGAGAGGCTAAGAGGAGGAGAGTTGAGGGAGTTCACATCAGAGGGCCTTGATTTTCTCAGTTAAATAGCGGACAAGGTCATCTGCCATGTGTGTATGAGCTCTTATTTTTAGGAGCATACAAAAAAAAAAGAGAAAAAGTGATGCTAAAAATGACTAAAATATTCATACTAAAATATTTAACCCTGAGGTCTCACCATGAGGCATGTGCCCTGAAGAGATCAAAGACAGAAAGAGAGGTCCCATATGTACCCAGATATTCATAGCAACAATTTTGTGGTAACAAAGAACTGGAAACAAAGTAGATGCCCATTGACTGGGAAAATGTTCAACATATTGTGGTATCTAGGACCACAGACTGAGAGACTGGAAGGAAACTTTGAGGTCACCAAGTCCAACCCCGCCATTTTACAGTTGAGGAAACTGAGGCCCAGAGAGATTAAGTAAATTGTTCAAAGTAAAAAAAAAAAGTAGCGTTAGTGCTGGGATTTAAACCCTAGTCCTCTGTCTCTTTCCTCTACAACCTACTGCTCTAACAGAATACTATTGAGCCATAAAAAGATGACCATGAAGAATTCAGAGAACCATGGGAAGACTTCTGTTAACTGATACAGAGTGAAGTACACAGAATAAGTAGAACAACAGACATGGTGACTATAAAATATAATTGAATGCTGGATAATTATGCTGGAAACTTAGCCCTGGAAAAGGTTGAGAAAAACACTCCTCTCTCTTCTTTGCTGAGGTGAGGGATTATGGATATAGAATATTGCATATACAGTCAGACTTAGTTGATATGTTTGTTGGTTTTGTTAAACCACTTTTTTCTCCTTTCTTTTTAAAAATTCTCTGTTGCAAGAGATGGTTCATAAGGGAGGAGAGAGAGAGAGAGAGATTTGCAATTGAAAGTGATACATATAAAAAGACAACACAAAATTTTAAAAGATCACCTACCTGGGAGAAAGAAAAGTTAAAAAAAACAACAAGAAAAAACAGTGTAAGAGCCAAGAGAAGGCACATTTACATAAGACATTACAGTTTACAAAGTGCTTTCCTCAGAACAGCCCAGTAAAGCAGGTAATAATAAGAACAGCAGTCTTTTACATGCATATTTGATCTCCACCACCCTGTAAGATGGTTGCTATTATTATCCCTACTTTATTTTGTTACCCCTATTTTACAGATGAGGAAACTGAGACTCAAGAGGTTGACTATCCAGAGTCACACAGTGAGCATGTTCTTGAGGTGGAATTTGAATCCAGGTCTTTCTGACTCCAAAGCCACTAATATTATGCCAAGCAGTTTCTCTTGAGTAGGGCAAGTAGTGCCATTCCTCATCTGTAAAATGAGGCCGTTAGACTAGATGACCTCTAAGGTCCCTTCCATCCATGATTCTATGACCTATGATGCTACGAAACTGAGGCTATGAGATATAATTTGCCCATAGTCACATGGCAAGTATTGGAGCCAGGATTCAAACTCAGTTCTTCTGACTCCAAATACATCACTCTTTTTTATTTTGGGGAGCAACATTTGGGTATGGGAAGCAGACTCAAAATCAGTGAGCCCTCTTCGCCAGGCCATGGGCAATAGGTCTCAAAGACTGGTGGCACTCTGGGGCAGAGAGAGACTTGGATTGAGTGGGTCTGTCTCTCTTCTTCCACCATGGGAGGGCTACCAGGATGTGGGACACTTTCCAAGCCCTCAGCTATGACCAACCTAGCATCACTCAGAATCACCCAGTCAGCCCATTTTCCTCCCTGCTCCCTGTCATGTTCACACTGGCAAGCAGATGCCAACCCAAGGGACCCACTGGGCATCTTGGGCTGGAGGGAGAAGAAGGTGAAGAATCCAAGATCTACACTTCGGGCAGCTTGGAGGAAACCCCAGCTCTCCCTCCTCCTGCCTGCCTGCTTTCTCATGCCATCCGATATCAACCTGCCAGCTGGCACCCACTCCTACCCTGGGTAGCCTGGCTCTTAATTAGCTAGAGTAGATGGCTTCCTTGAGCTCCCTTCTTGCCACAGGCTGGGAGACAAACCCAGCAGGGGCCAGAGTTGTAATGGAAAAGTATCAATTTTTGGAGCCAAAGGACCCAAGTTCAAATCCTGACTCTGCCACTTACTGCCTATATCATGACCTTGGGCAAGTACTTAACGTCTCTGGTCCTCAGTCTCCTCCTCTGTAAAATGGGAGGATGGGCCAGACGGTCTCTAAGGTCCTTCCAGTTCCAGATCTGGGAAGTCTCTCCTTTCTCCCCACACATCATTGCTTGAGTCTTCTAGGAAGGGACACCTTTGGGAAATTTTAATGACAACTTATGGCCCCAGAGAAGAGTTAAACTCTTACTACCATAAATTACCTTATTCCCTTCACTGTAGAGATGGGAGACATGGAGGACTATGGGTGGGAAATATTACATACAGTATCAGATATGGTCAAATGTCCTTTTTTGGGTTAAATTAGTCTCATCTTAAAATTTTTATTATAAAGGATGGATCATTGGGCAAGAAGGGAATATATTTGGAAATGAATGTGATGTAAAAGCAAAAGGCATCAATAAAAATGACATTTTACAAAATTAAAAAGAAAACATGATTCTTGATTCTAGGGTCCCTGAGGAGCAAGATCTCAGAGGAAAGAAAGGTACATGGGATCATAGCCAGGGTGGCCTCCAGAGCCCTACCCACCTACCCAGGTCTGTCTGGGGTCCGGGCTTTGGCCGAGGAGCCCAACGGTAAGGAAAGGGGGCTCATCTCCTGCCCACTCCAGCAGCAGCAAAGACACTCTGGACATGAGGCCATTCAAGGTCCTGGCCAAAGCTTTTCAGGTCCCTGCCACATCCCTTCTTGCTCAACAAGACATCAGTCCCTCGGGACCTTTCCAAGGTACTTCCCCCCACCCACTTCCCTGATATGGGCAGCCAGGATCTCGGCTCTCTCTCACCGGCTGTACCAGCACATTGTTCTTGCCATAGAGCAAGTGTGTCCGGGAATTCTGATGAAGGGACTCCACGTATTCACGAGCTGAGGCTGCAAACCGGTCTTCTGAAGCACTCCCACTGGAATGTCGCTTGCGGACCTGTAGAGAGAAGCTTTGCTAGCAGTAAGGCTCTCGTCCCTGAAGCCCCTGGCCTGGGCATCCTGGGAGAGAAGGTAGCATCACCGGAGGCTTCCCTTTCCTGTCTCTCCTTTGCGGCCACACTGGATCCTTCTCTCCTTCAAGGCTCCCCCTCCCAGAAGCTGCCACAGCTATTGGACAATCTATGCTCCTGGCTCAGAGACAACCCCCCAACTTGGAGCTCCAACAAAGCACTGGAGTGGGGGGGGAGGGTCAGTGCCCTTGTGAGAAGAACCCTACCTATAGATACAGATCCCTTCTCTCTGAAGGCCTTTGGCCGGGGGCAGGAAGGGGAGAGTGACTTGGGATGTGGGCAGAAAGGAAACCTACTCCCAGGGCTGGACGCTTGGAGGGCGAGTCCTGGCGGCCATGGGGGCCACGGATGCGGTGCCTCTGGACCAGCTCATCAGCAGAAGGATCTGTCCAGTAGTGGTCTGCCGTCTTCAGCTTGGTATACTCCAGAGCACAGGGCCCCACTGTGGGGACAGGAACAGCCGGGATCCTGAAGATAATCTTGGAACAGGGGCGGGAGGACCACATCCCTCCCTGCCACAGGGGAGGCCCTGGCACCACAACCCCGCCCCGCCCCCCACTCACCTAAGAGAGAGGCGAGGATGGGGCCAAGCACAGGGTCTGCCAGAAGTGCTTCCTTCTCATAGTATTTGCTATTCAGAAGAGAGGGGAGGAGTGAGCGCAGGACCTCTGCCTGGCTCACCCGCTTACTCTCTCTCCAAGGAGGCAAATGTGTTGAGGAGGGAGATGGGAAAGCAGGATAGAGGGGGACAATGTGGAGTGGTGGAGAGCGGGAGGGACTAGGAGAGAAGAAGCCACCTCTGACACATCCCAGCTGTATGAGGGGACCATTGATCAATCAGTGAGCATCTATTAGGAGGACAAACTGGGGTTACAGAGTCAAACATGAAGAGTCTTTGCCCTCAACCGATTAACAAGCATTTTAAAGTGCCTACTATGTATATGCCAGGCACTGTGCTAGGGATACAAAATGAAAAATGAGACACGTCCTGCCCTCAAGGAGCTTACATTCTAGCAGGCAAGTAATTTCATTTCCCTGAGCCTCAGTTTCTGTATCTGTAAAATGGGGATCATAATACCCAGATCACGTATCTTACAAAGTCATTGTGAAGCTCAAAAGAAGTTTTTTGTTTGTTTCCTTTAACCTTAAATTCCTGAGGAGGAAGCTTCCTTCACACCAGTGCAGAGCAGTACTACAGAACTGCTTGGGGGACTTACCCCAACACCATGCAACCAGTAGGTGTCAGAGGCAGGGCCATTAAGAGATTATGCTGTGGGCAGCTAGGTGGTGCCATAGTGCACAGAGCACCAGGTCTCAGGTCTGGCCCCAGACACTCACTAGCTGTGTGAGACCCTGGACAAGTCACTTGATCCTGTCTGTCTCAGTTTCCTCATCTGTAAAATGAGCTGGAGAAGGAAATGACAAACCGCTCTACTACTTCTGCCAAGGAAACCCCAAATGGGGTCATGAAGAGGCGGACATGACTGAAACTACTGAACGACAAAAATGCTGGGCCCACAAAATCAAAAATGAAGGTGTCGGAGGCAGGACTTGAATTCAGGTCTTCTTGATTCCACAGCTGCCGGTCGTCTTTTCATGCTAAAAAGCTGGCTCTCGATCATGATGATGATCAAAACAACAAATAGCGTTAATGTTACACCTTAAGGTGGCATCTTGTCTGATCCTCACAAACTTGTGAAGGATGTGCTATTAGCATCTTCATTTTACAGAGGAGAAAATGAGGCTCTGAAAGGACAGTGACTTGCTCAAGGTGTCACAGCCGGTAAGTATCTGAGGCAGGGTTGGACCACAGGTCCGACTCCACGGCCAATATTCCATCCACTGCTCCACCTAGCTTCCTTTAAGAGAAGGCATATAAAAAGCACACCAAAAAGGGAGGTAGAAAGTAGATAGTATACAGAACACTCCTACAGTCCTAGGTCCTCTTAGGTTGTCATTTGGTCAACAGCTCTGGTTGTTAGGAGACCAAAACACTGTGACAGCTGCTTAGGAGGTCCAGCTCTAAATGGAGCCAGCCCCGTCATCCATGGCTATCAGTACATGGGGAGAAGAGGAGGAGGAGGAGGT
Source organism: Phascolarctos cinereus (assembly GCF_003287225.1). NCBI lineage: Eukaryota > Metazoa > Chordata > Mammalia > Diprotodontia > Phascolarctidae > Phascolarctos > Phascolarctos cinereus. The sequence goes on from NW_027555958.1 coordinate 30,099,888, forward strand.
GGAAGAGGAAGAGGAGAGAAGAAAGAAGATGAAGACAAAGAGGAGGAGGAGGAAGAGGAGGAAGAGGAGGAGGAGGAGGAGGAGGAGGATGACAGTGGATTAGAGCATAAATGTGTTTAATCATAGAAGGTTTTCTGGATGGAAACTTCAGATCATAGGAACAAAGAGGGAGGGAGTGGTACGGGCGGGGCAGCACTCACCTGCAGTTCTCCACTATATACTGCACAACTCTGTCTAGCACCTTCTCAATGAGGGCGGTGCGCACCCAAATGTGCCTCAGGGCCTGGGGGCTGAGGGTTGGGGGCTTTCCTCCAGTTGAGCCCTGTCTCCGAAGGGTCTCCTGGTTGCCTCCTGCTGACTTCCTGAGTGGAGTGAAATGGGGGCACTCAGGGACAAGAGCAAGCCTGGGAGGGAGGCTCTCTTGGGAACAGAGGCCTCTGACTTATCCCACTGTCTGAGCTGTGTGGAGAGGACGTGACCAAGAGTGAACTTTGCAGTGAAAAAGGTTGGTAAGGCATTGGAAGCTGATGTGATCTTGGATTTAGAGCTGGTAGAGACCTTAGAAGTCAACGAGTCCAACTTCCAAGTGACTTGGCCATGTTCACCCAGGTATAAGTGGCAGGGCTGGGACATGCACCCAGGCTCCAAATTTCAGGTCCTTTTCACTGGACCATGCTGCATCTCTTTCCTGGGCAGACCCAGTGAAAAAGATAGGGACAGCTTCGTTACAGCCACCCGGGCAATGACAGCTCACAGGTGGGGCCAGCTGCCTTCCTAGAGGGGAGGTGGGAGGGAGAGCTGAAGGGAGGGGCATGGGGGTAGGCCTAGAGCTCACCTGCTCTCCACCTGCTGCTGCAGCTCCTGGACCTTTCGGCAGACCTCTCCAGCTACCACACAGGTCTTCCCCACTTTGGTGAAGAGAGCCGCCATCTTGTCACTGCGCAGGAAGCCTGCAGCCCGGCGCCTCAGCTGATGCAGTAGGCAGGTCTCTACCACACCTGTGGAAGAGGAAGACATGACCAAAAAACTCCTCCTCTCCTCCCCATCTCACATCACTCAAATCCCTTCTCTCACCCATTTCCTACAAAGAGGCAGCCCTTCTCCTTGCCACCTCTACATGTCCAAGTGATCCTATCCTACCCTGCCTTCTTCATCAGACTGATCCTTCAATCATTACCATTCTCCTTTATTTTCAGTTGCTCCCTGTCTACTGGCTGCTCTCTACTGCCTCAAATATGCCCATGTCTTCCCCGTCCTCAAAGAACCCTCACTCTTTATGTGCTCATCCCTGCTAGCTATCATCCTATAGCTCTTTTTTTATGGCTAAATTCTTGGAAAAGGCCATTGACAATCAATGCTCTCAACTTAGTTTCCTTTTACTCTCCTAACTTTCTATACTCTGGCTTCCCACCTCATCATTCAAGTGAAATTGCTCTACTAAGTTACCAATGATCTCTTAGTTGCCAAATCCAATGTGTTTTTTTCAATTCTCAACCTTCTTGACCTCTCCACAGCCTTTGACACTATTGGTCACTTTCTCCTCCTTGGTACTCTCTTTTCTCTAGGTTTTTGAGATACTACTTTCTTCTGGCTCTCCTCCTACCTATCAGACTGTTCCTTCTCAGTCTCCTTTGCTAGATTTTCATCCAGGTCACATCTTCTAATTTTGGGTGTCCCACAGGGCTCTGTCCTTGTCTTTCTTCTCTTCTCCCTCTATAATATGTCACTTGGTGATCTCATCAGCTCCCATGGATTCAATTATCATCTTTACACTAATGATTCTCAGATCTACTTATTCAGCCCTAACTTCTGTAACTACACATTTATCTTTAATTGCCTATTGGATATGTCTATCTGGATGTCTTATAGACATCTTAAACTGAACATGTTCAAAACTAAATTCATTGTCTCTCCTTCTTCCCATACTTTCTCCCCTTCTGGACTTCCCTATTACTCTTGAAGCCATCATCATCTGTCCAGTTACCCAGGCTTGCAGGTTAGGCATCGTCCTTGACTCTTCACTCTCACTTACCGCCACCCCCCCATCCAATCTATTGCCAAGTCCTGTCGATTTTAGCTTCACACCATCTCTGGTAAAGGCACCCTTCTCTCCCTTATCACTGCTGCCATGCTGGTACAGGCTCTCTTCACCTCACATCTGGGCTACCCCAACAGCCCTTGTCTGGTCTCCCTCCACCCCATTCCATCATCTACTCAATTATCAAATTAATTTCCCTACGGCACAGGTCTGACCAAATCACCTTCCTATTTGATAAACCGTAGCAGCTTCCTATCATTAACAGGATCAAATGTAAAAACCCTTTGTTTGGCATTCAAAGCTCTTCATAACCTGGCCCCTTTTTACCTTTCTAGTTTTCTTATGCAATATGCTCTCCTGCCCCATCATGTACTCTTTGACCAGGGACACTGGCCTCCTTACTCTTCCTCACACAAGATATTCCATCTCCAGATAGAATAGAGATTCCATCTCCAGACTCTAGTCACTTGCTTTTTGGAGGCAATTGGGGTGAAGTGACTTTCCCAGGGTTATACAACTAGTAAGTGTCTGGGGCCAAATTTGAATTCAGGTCTTCCTGCCTTCAGGCTCAGTGTTCTATCCATTGTGCCACCCATATGCCCCCCTCCATCCATGCACTTTCTCTGACTATACTAGAATTCACTATTTGGAATGCTCTCCTTCCTCATTTCTACTTTGTGGCTTCTCTCAAGTTCCAGCTAAAATCCTACCTTCTACAAGATGCCTTTCCTCCTTTTTTTTTTTTTAAGGCAATGGGGGTTAAGTGACTTGCCCAGGGTCACACAGCTAGGAAGTGTCAAGTGTTTGGTCTGAGGCTGGATTTGAACTCAGGTCCTCCTGACTTCAGAGTTGGTGCTCTATCCACTATGCCACCTAGCTGCCCCGACGCCTTTCCTCTCAATGCTAGTGCCTTCCCTTTGCTGATCATCTCCAATTTATCCTGTACGGATCTTGCTTCTACATAGTTGTTTCCCCATTAGACTGTGATCTCCTTAAGAAGAGGGACTATCTTTTGCCTTTCTTTGTATCCCCAGTGTTTAGCACAATGCCTGGCAAAAAGTAGGCACTTAATAAATACTTGTTGATGGCCTGACTCACTGACAGACAGAGGCACCCAGCACTTTTCCTGCCTTCTTCTAAGAACCAAGGGCTTCCTAGGCTCATCCTAGAGTGACAGAAGGAGGAGATGCCTACTCACTGAGGAAAAGAGAACAGCTGGACAACTTGTAGCATATTCATGTGATAAAATGTGTATAACAACACCATAAGAATGAACAACTAAGAAAGCCTCAAGAATTCTAATGAATTCAATGATCCACCATGATTCCAGAGGACCTGTGATGAAACATGTCACTCACCTCCCGAGAGCGAGAGAGAAGACGCAGAATATCACATAGTTTTTCGGCCATGGAAAATGTGGGAATTTGTTTTTATGTATATTCATTACAAGGGCTTTGTTTTCCTTTTTCTTTTTTTTTTTCCCCATGAGGAGGGTGGAAGGTGAAAATAAGTGCTTGTTAATTGAAAATTTTTAATTTTTTTTTTTAAAAAGAGGTAGGGAGGGGTATTTTCACAGAATCTCACACTTGGAAGATTTCTCAGGGCCAAGTTATCCAATTCACATCTGACCCAAAGTGAATTTGACATCATCCCTGACTAGTCCATTTTGCCTCACCCAGCATCCAGACCATGGACCTGTTTATAGAATTCCAGTGATGCAGAGTCCATTGTCAGACAGCTCTTATTGGTCTAGAGCATCAGAATAAATGCATTCAGAGCTGGGAGGGAATCTGGAAGCCATTCATTTTACAGATTAGGAAACTGAAGATGTGGGATTTGAACCTGTCCTCTGATATCAAATTCAGCATGCTTTCCACTGTACCATGGATATTTCACTCTTGGATATATGCCCTACCCAGCCCATTCTCTTCCCACAGCTTAGGGAAAGAAAGAGCCCAGCAGAAATGTGCTTAGATGGGGCCCTGCCGTCCTCTCCCTGCTTATGGGTCCAAATGCTCCATTTCTGCTCATGCTCTGTGGCAGGGTGGGCCCCCTCCACCTCCGTTCCCTTCCTCCCACCAGCATATTCAACTGGCATTTGGGGACATGGGAGCAGGGAGCGTGTGAGCAGATCCGTCTCCTCTGCTTATCTGCATCCCCCGGGGAGGGGAATATGGCGGGCAGTGTCAGAAACAAAGGGCACAGGGAGCAGCAGAAACGAGCCGGGCCTCCCAGGGCCCATGGATACTGGCGTTGCTAAGGAACCAGACTCTGGAGGAACCATAAAATATTGATGGAGCCGATGCCGTGGTGATCAGGACTGACAACAGCTCTTTCATTATTGATGAGCAGCAGCAGCAAAGCAAGAGGAGGTTTCCAAGCCCACTGGGGCTGTTTTTAAAGGGATGATTTAGGGGAAAGACTGAATCTCTCCCTCTAGACATTGCTTACCACAGCTTCAAAGAAATGGCGGACAGGCTAGGGGCTGGGGATTGGAAGGACTAGGATTCTATCCACTTTTGTGGGGTAAAATACTACTCACAGATTGTTCAATCCAAAAGGGAGCTTAGAGCTTCAGCCCAACTGCCTCCTTTACAAAGAAGTTCAAATCAGGGAAGTGACTTGGCTGAGGTCCCCCATAGCTAGCTAGCTTTAGACCCTGACCACTCTGTGTCTGCCTCAGGGTACATCTGTGTGTGATTGTGGGTTTTTAATCTGTCTACGAACATTTGTGCTTATACACACATAAGTATCCATCAGTCCCACTGTATTTGTACATGTTCCTGACAAATATGTGTTCATGGGCAAGTATTAGGGAGAAAGATAGACCCATAGCTCTAGAGCTGGAAGAGACCACAGAAGCCAACTAGTTCAACTCTCTTGTTTTACAGATGAGGAAACTGAGGCACAAAGAGTTTAAGTGACTTGCCTAAGGTCACACAAGTAGTAAAGGGAATCATAGATTTATAGCTTGAGGGGACAATGAGGTCATTTAGTCCAAACTCCTCATTTTACAGAAGCAGAAACAAGAGCTAAGTGACTTTCCCAGGGACACACAAAAAGTAAGTGATAGAGGAAGGATCTGAGCCAAGGAGGATTTTGTCTTCATTGACTCCTTCCCCTAATTATATTGATCCACTGCCATGAAGCCCCTGTGATAGGGCTGGAGGTCTGGGTAGCTCTGGCTCAAAGAAAGCACCTATCCTTCAGGTCGCTGTCCAGCAGTGACTTGAGCTAACACTGGCTCCCCATAGCCACTCTTCCAGATCAGGAAGAGCAGTCAGGTGGAGGGGGCAGTGCTGAATACTGTCCTTCGCTGCCAGAGCAAAGGCAGGTGGCACCAATTTGCAGCAAACACAAGGATGTGACTAATTGACAGGATAATGACTCATTAGTCTCCCCACCTTCCCTAGGGTGCAGACAAATGGCTAGAGGCAGAGCAGGAGAAGTGGGGAACCAAGTGGCTTGGCTTCATGCGCAGCCCATTGAGCCCCACCCATTACACAGGGGCTGAGAGGACAGCCATGATTCTCTTGAGAATCCAGGTCTGTGCCTGGCCAATTGTTTCCAGTTGAGAAGCAATTCTTTCCAAGGCTGGAACCACAAATAATTTCCCCCTTTCTCCACCACCAGCCACATGCTCTTTAGGAAGATGGTGGCAATGTGGGAGCTCTTCCTTAGCCCATATCTATCATTCTCTATCTTCCTCCATCACTGTGGCAATGATGAGTATAAAAAACAATCATCTATGACTGCACCTTATACCCACGATATTGTATGATCCTTGTAGAATAAGTCCTAAGGTTGGAGGCATTGCACTGGAGCTCAAAATCCAGACCTGCCAGTAGGACCTTGGGCAAGTCACTTGATTACTCCTCCCTGGGCCTCAGTTTCCTCCTCTGTAAAATGAGGAGGTTGGATTAGATAGCCTCTGAGCTCTCTCCCAGCTCTAGAGCTGGGATCATATATATGATCTAGGATCCAGGTTCAAATCACAGCTTTGCCATCAACAAGATGTATGACCATGGAAGTTGAGCTAGATGATCTCCAAGTCCCTTCCCAGACTTAAGTCTTATGATGTACCACCATCCTGGCTCCACCACTTGAAAGTGGATACTGTCAGCATTAGAAACCCAATTTCACAGGTGGAGAAATTGAGGTTTAGAGAGTAAAAACTCCTGGGTGCTTCCTCACATCTCTGGGCCCATGAAAAGAGATGCCATGGTCCGGGTCTCTTTGCATATGAGCTGTTTCTATTTCCCTTTTAGCTTAGCTCCTCCCATCTGGGGTTCCTCCTAGTCCCCTTGCAGCAGGTCCTGGGGTGAGCTGGGATCCCATTCCTACCACACTTGGTATCTGGTGGGTCATCTTCCTTTCCCTCCCCCTCCTTGGTTACACCAGAGCTAGGATGAGCTGACACTGATGCCAGGTCCCCTGCTCATGTCATTTGGGGGAAAGTGTGCACTAATTGCCTAATTAGAGTCAACACCATTGCTGGTCATTAGAGGGGGCCAAAGGGGTCAGGCTGATGAAATAGGAATGGAGAACATGACCAATAATGGTTCTTTGTCTCTGTCTCTCTCTTCTGGACTTGTTTCTCTACCTCCAATCTCTCCTCCTTATAATCCCTTCCAGACAATGTTGCCAGATTAATCATGTCCCTGCTCCAAACCTCAATGGCTCCCTAATGCCCAAGAGACAAAGTCCAAACTTCTTCATTTGGCATCCAATGCCCTCTACCCTCTGGCCCCTGACCTCTCCTTTCATTTTCTGTTTCCCTCTGTAACTCCTTCACTTTGGTCTAACTGGACTAAGAGCTCTGTGAACTCACTCAAAGGTCACCCAAGCTCAGTTTGCTGCTTGGCTGATTTTTAAATTTACTTTTATTTTCTATTATTTATATTTTATCTTTTTCCTCACAGGACTTGATTTGTCATTGTATTGATTGCCATTTTAGAGTTAAGAAAGCAATGGAGGAAATGTTAATAATAATAAAACTTCAAAGCATCATGTGTATTTTTTTCTGGAGAACTGTTTGTTAAACATTACCAGCATAGCACTGGGCCCATGACACAAATGAGAAAGAGAGAGAGATGAGAGAGAGGGAGGAGAAAGAGGAGAGACAGAAGAGAGGAGAGAGGGAGAGGAGGGAGAGGAAGAGGAGAGGGAGAGGGAGGGGGAGGGAAAGGAAGAAGGAGAGGGAGGGGGAGGGAAGGGGAGAAGAGAAAGGGGGGTGGAGAGAGGGGACAGAGGGAGAGAGAGAACAAGCTATCTTCTGCATTCTAGAGTGATTCATCATGGGCATAAACTTGTAATCTCTTAAAAAATCTGTGAAGTGCTTTCTAACCTATGATACTGTAACCTGCTCTTTTCTTGAGAGGAAACGGAGGCATAGTAGAAAGAGTAGCTCAGCTTAGTGCTAAGTTACTTACTAAGTCATGCTTTGTACAGGGCTTAACAAATGTTTATTGACCAAGTAAGGGATTCCGAGTCAGAAGAGATCTGGGTTTGAGTATTAGCTCTGACACCTTGTAGTTGTGTGACCTTGGATAAACCAAATCACTCTCTGAGCCTCAGTTTGCACTACCTATCTGATAGGGTCATGGTGAGGAGAGCGCTTCGTGAATCTTACAGCAGCTTCTTACTCATTGTCCCCTGAGCATTCCCCTTGAATTCCCACCTCTACGCATTTGCTCAAGCTGTTCCTCTTGTTCAGAATGTCTGCTAATGCCTATTCTTTTGGGGTGTGTGTGTGGGGGGGCCTCAAACGTCACCTCCTCTGGGAAGCCTTCCTTGACTGTGCCAGTCTTTGGTGACCTTTAGCACTATCTGTGCCAATCCAAATTATAGACCAAATGTGGTCTGTCCTTCATGAATGGGGAGTGTATCCTTCCCATCCAAGAACCCTAAACTGGGTCATCGATTCAGGGCTGGAATTGACCTTCTGGTCTGGTGCCCTCAATTTGCAGAAAAGTAACCTAAGGCCCAGAGAGGATGTAAATTCAATGCAAGTGGGGATCATTTCAGCCTTTGTATTTTCATCCCCAGTACCTGGCACAGTGCCTGACACACAGTAGTTATTGTTAAGTTGTTCAGTCCGACTCTTTGTGACCCTATTTGGGGTTTTCTTGGCAGAGATATTAAAGTGGTTTGCCATTTCCTTCTCTAGCTCATTTTACAGATGAGGAAACTGAGGCAGAGTTAAGGGACTTGCCCAGGGTCACATAGCTATTAAGTGTCTGAGGCCAGATATGAACTCGGGAGATGAGTCTTCCTGACTCCAGGCCCAACTAACTGCTATGGCACATAACAGAGTTCCTTAAATACTTGATTGATTGTCTAAGGTCAGGAATGCAGTTAAGTAGCAAAGCTGACATTTGAACTTTGGTGCCTGCTACCTTTGAGGCAGCTGGGCAAGGCATTTAACCGCTGTTTGCCTCAGTTTCCCCAAACGTAAAATGGGGAGCATAATCAAACCTACTTCGTAGGGTTGTTGTGAGGATCAGATAAGAGAATATTTGTCAAGCCCTTAGCATAGGGGCTGGTGTACAGTAGGTACTTTATAAATGCTTAACCCCTGCCCCCTACTTTGGACTTTTTTTTGGGGGGGGGAAACAAGGCAATTGGGGTTAGGTGACTTACCCAGGGTCACACAGCTAGTGTCAAGTTTCTGGTCTGAGACCAGATTTGAACTCAGGTCCTCCTGACTCCAGGGCAGGTGCTGTATCCACTGTGCCACCTCGCTGCCCCCTACTTTGGACTTTTTTTTGGGGGGTGGGAGGCAGATCTGTGATGTCTTTGGTATAGGCAACTTTTCATGATAAAACTCCCTCTACTAACGGAGGATACTCCCTGCTCTTCAACTTATAGTCAACATCTGCTTGGGGCACTAAGAGGTTGTGACTGAAGCAGGGTCATACAGCCAGTACATGTCAGGCTGAACTTGAACCTAGGTCTTCCTGACTCTGAGGCTTTTTTTCCGATTACCTCGCTCTCTTACTAGCCTTTCATGCGCTTGTCCTGTCCCCCCGGCATACTCGAAGCTCAGGGGCTACCCCATGGCCCTTCCATATCCAGCATGTCTTAACGGTGCTGAGCACACTGCAGGCACCCAATGAGTATGTGCTGGGCTGCTGGCTAACCCCCAGAGGCAGAAAGAGCCCCTAGAGTCATGTCACTGGCTGCCCACCTGAAGAAGCATCCTTAGGTAATCTGGAAGCTTTCATTGTCTTAGAACTCGCTAAATTTTCGGTGGAGGCAGGGCACTTGGCTCTGGCATCTCACTGCCTGGCTTAGTCACTGCTAATCCATAGAAAAGCAGCTTCGGGGTCAAATTGGCCCTAGCTCTGCTTCATAGGCCATGTGGGCCAACCAGACTGGGGAGCTTCCATTTACACACCAATAATCCTAATTTCTAGGGAAGTTTCTAAGTCTGCCATACTGGAATCTGACTTAGAGTAGAAAGAGCTTGTGCAGAAATCCATTCTAACCTTCCTCAGACATTTACTAGCTATGTGACCCTGGGTGAGTTACTTAAACCTCTCCCCTGCTCAGTTTCCTCATTTGTGAAATGAATGGGTTTGACTCAATGGCCCATAAAGTTCCTTCCAATTCTAAATCTAACGACTCGGATACTTTCTGTCATCTCATGTGGAGTGAACTTGCCCTGCCTCCGCCTTCTCGGACTCAGCCTGGTGCTGAGCCCTGGTCTTAGCGGTTCTGTAGCAGCCTAGGCCTGCTGAGGTAGCTGAGGATCAGTTCTCCAGCCCAACTTCAGGAGACCAGTCAGCAAGGTGAGGGATGTAAGCCCCAAATCACCCACTCCCAGATCTAGGAAGACGGCCAAGTCGGGCCACGTAGCATGAGACTCATGAAAGAGGATTCATGACACATAGATGGCCCTTCTCAGTCCCTGCTTATCTGCCCACGCTAACCCTGGGGTTTCCCTATGAAGACCAGATTCCAGGGTCCTGAAGTCAGATGTCCCAAGACCCTAAGACATTTCTTAGCAGTCCCAAGGCAGCCCTATCGACCCTTTTCCCACCAGGGGACCTGCTTTGGAGTCGAAGCTGGGGTGCAGGCCTCCCTCCCCTTTTTGGAGAGGTTGGGAGCAGAATATTGCATTTACTGTCCAACATGGGTGATGTTTTGGTTGGTTTTGCTGAATAGCTTTTCTTCTTTGTTAATCTTTGGTATAAGGCTCATTGGTGAGGAGAGTGGAGAGGGATATATTTATAAATCAAGTTGATATAAACACACAAAATATGAATGAAAACAAGATTATAGAAAAGAAATTGGAGGTTATGTTAGAACCAGGGTACTCCAATCTTATTTTGGTACATGAGGCCCCTATCTTGGGGTATCCCAGCCTACGAAAACTGAGGAATGAGGCATACTCTGGCCTCTTTTCATGGCGTCCAGATGGCAGCCAGGGCCCGAGCTCTGGGTTAGTAGGGAGTGGGTAAGAAGAACAGGCAGGTGTGTTGTCCTCCTTTGCCAGGCTCCTGCCCCCATCCCTGCTGCCTATGCCACAAGACTACCCTTTGCTACCTACAAGCATCTGCCCCCTCCTACCTGAACCCCCTGGGGGAGCTGGGCTGCAGTTGCTATGGAGACTTTCAGCTGGCTAGCCAGCAACAGGCATATGGTTCTCCACACTAGCTTGCTGAGGGGTGGGGAGGGCCAGAGGATGCTGCTGGTTCTGTTAGTATTCTAGCCCACAGGGACAGCCTCATCTGCCATTGCATTCAACACTCCTCAGGTATGGGGGCAGAGACCCTTCAGCCAGTGATGCAAAGAGGCAGCACTGGCTGTATAGCTAGGACTCCTGCTTCCAGTTCCCTACTGTTAGTCTCTTAATTGGAGCCAAGAGTATCGTGTTGTATCAGGTAAAGAGTACTCAAGGCAAGCAGAGGTTAGCATTGGGGTGGGGGCCAGCGAGCCTTCGCCTCCTCATCAGGGTTAACCTGGATTCTTCTAACACACACCGAGGAGCAGAACACTTGGGTGTTCTGGTGAACGTGGTGAAACAGGACAGAGAAGACCGAGTCTCATTTCAAGCAAGATCCCTGGAATATCCCTCTCAATCTGAATTACCAGGGGAAGACCCACTGGGAAAGAAAAAAGAAGACAGCATCAAAGGGCTAGAGCTAGAAGGGTCTTTACAGGCTGTCTAGTCCACTCCCTCTCATTTTACAAATGAGGCATAGAGGGGTTAAGTGACTTGCCCAAAGTCTCCAGGGTAGTAAGTGCTTCAGAAGTGGGATTTGAACCTAGGTTCTATGTTGCTGTTCATCCTTTGTTTTTGGAGAGGACCAATGACATCACAAGGGTGATGGCTTTCTTCCTCATGAACCGGATTTAAGTGAGGCAAAGCTGCACAGTCTATGTCTCCAGCACCATACCAGGAATTTGCTCTGGATCATTAGGATGAAAAAATATTGGAAGAGAAAGATTAAGGGAGCTCAGGGTAAATTTCTGGAGATCACTCAAGCAAGACCCTGTCTGCCTTTCTTGGCTGGAAGAGGGAAGGAATGACCTCTGGTGATCCCAGCTGGGGCCTTGGAGTCTACTCCTGGGAGAGTATAGACATCTCCACTCTGTTAGCTAGAGGGAGAACTGGAAAGGAAGAGGTAAGGGTCTTCTTCTACATGTGGCCAAGGGTGGAACAAAGCAGGAAGGGTCTCCCTTCCTTCCTCCTTCCCTCCCACTGCCCTCTTCCATTCTCCCACTGGTTATTTCTGTGTTGGGAGCACGGAATAGGGCTGCCTCCACTTGGAATGAGCATCTCTATGGTAACTGAGGTGTGTGCTCCCCCAGCTTGCAGCAGAAAAGCTGGCTTTCTGCTCCAGCTTTTGGGGGAATTCATCCCTGCTGGCTCATCCCAGAAGCCAGGAAACAACCTTCCCACCTACGCTTAGCTGGAGACAGAGAAATTCCTCCCCAAATTGTTGGAATTGGGATGAAGAAATGAAATCCATGATATGCAATTTACTCCTTTTCCTTTCTTGTCGCCTCCCCAAACTCCTCCCCCTACCCCAGATGCACAGCATTTCTCAGGGACACAGTACGTGGTCTGGAGACAGTCAAGGTCCCTTGTCTTGATCTGTATATCAACAGGCCTTTATCTATCTCCAGGTAGGAAATAAGAAGGCTCACAAGACTGCTAAGAGAAGCACTCCAGGCCATGGAAGCGTAGAGTTCAGAGCTTCACATAGATTGTTTGGTAAATTGATTTTTTACTTAATTCTTTGGCCAGGTCTGTGTGGGCAACATGAGACCAGAATTCTGTAGCGGGAGCTACTGATGTCTCCCTGAGGGATCAGTTTCCTTAACTTCTTAGAATGCAGTTCCCAAACCACCCCAACTCCCCCCACTCCCCGCCAAGCTGGGCAGACTTAACTTGCTCACTTTTGCCTTCTCCCTCCCCAACCTCTTCCCCAATATTTCTTTTCTCTGGCTTGGGCAAAAGCAGCTCCAGCCCAGGCTGTGAGGCCCATGGCCCAGGCAGAGGGCCACTAAAGATAGCTGGGCCATGGGGGCACTTAGACCAACCACACCTCGTTACAGAACCCTGACTCGCCATAGCTAAGCCTAGAAATAGATAGAAGACATCTGTTCTCACATATTTCCAAGGGTCAGTCTTAGGGTGTAGAGCTGGGGCAGCGGGGGGAGGGGGGAGGGCTTGCCCAAGGTCACATGGGTGATACTAAAAAGGGACTCATTGTTCATCTCGTCCAACCCTTTCATTTTACAGCTGTGTAAACTGAGGCTCAAAGACAGGCAATGACTTAGCCGCAGGAAGTCTCCTTTTATAGCCTCTCCAGGTCAGCAATGGAAAGAGTCTAGAATATAGACGCTGTTCACTTGCTTGTGTGTCCTGGACCCCTTTGACAAGTGTCTGGAGAAGCCTATTGACCCCTCCCTTCTTAGAATCACATTTTTAGCTACATAAAATAACATATGTAGGATTGCAAAGGAAATACATTTTATAAAAATACAATTATGAAAATATTTTTTAAAAACTCAGGTTAAAATAAACACACCAGGTTCATAGGCCCCAGGTTAAGAATCTCTGATCCAGCATCTCACACTAAATTGTGACATTTATTCTCATTTTAAACATCACCCTCTTCTAACTGGACAGTCCTTAGATCTAATCTGCACACGTCACTCATCTCACCGAGACTCACAGGCTCAATACAGTTAATACCACGTGCCAGGCCCTAAAGGCACAAAGACAAAAACGAAACGGTCCCTGACCTCAAGGCTCCAGCTCCTTTCACTCATCACCAGTGGACATTTATATGCTACAAAGGGCTTTACAGGCAATATCTTATTTGAGCCTCCTAACTTTGAGAAGTTATTACTATAGGTTTTATCATCCCATTTTGCAGATGAGGGAACTTAGTCTCAGAGTGACACAGTTAGTAAGAACCAGATTTAAGATTTACACCTGGGTCTTCCTGACTACTTGCAGTATTCTAACCACTGTGCCACCTGGATCAACTCTCCTGGTTAGCATATAGCTTTAGTGCATTACCTCTTGTTCTGTCCTTTTTCTTTTCTTTTTTTTCTTTTTTTGGAGAGGCAATTGGGGTTAAGTGATTTGCCCAGGGTCACACACACAGCTAGTAAGTGTCAAGTGTGTTCTGTCCTTTTTCTAACTCTCTCCTTCACAGTCTTAGCAGTGAATTATTAGATCATAAATTTATAATTAACAAGGGATCTTAGAGCCCTTTTTAATCAGTCCTAAGCCTATCATCGTTATTACTGGTCTCATATTTTTTACAGATGAGGAAACAGGCTTTGGGTGGTGAAATGACTTATCCAAGGTAACACAGAGATTGGGAGGGGGAAACATCAGAGAACCTGGGCATCTCTGATTCCAGAGGCATTAGTATTTCCACTGAACTAGTGACACAGATATGGCCCTTCTCCTTGAGAGCTTATATACCCTAAATATTAATGGAGCTGAACAGAGAGGATGGACAAACAGATAAGATAAGGTTATTACTGTACACAAACAAAAACAAAATAGAGTTAAGTATGGAACATCAACATGGGACAGTGTAAAACGGCACTGGGCACAGGAGATAGGTTCATTCCTGGCACTTTTGCTAATTTATTGGATAACAGGCTACTTCCCCTCTCTGGACCCAAGTGTCCTAACCTGTAAACTGAGACAGTTGGACCAGAAGGTCTGTGCTTCCAGCTCCAATGTTTTATGATTTTATTATTACATATATATATATATATATATATATATATATACACACACACACACACACACACACACACACACACACACACACGTATTTATAATTCTACCATCAAGTTAAAAAAAAAACACTTGAAAGTTGACTAGGAGGCAATGTGACAGAAGGGCAAGGCCTCTGGATTAGGAATCAAAGAAGCCTTGGATTCGAATTCCAGTGTTGCTCCTTATCATCTGGGTGACCTTGGACTTCACCTCCCTGACGTTCTTCACCTGAGAAGCTCATCCGTAAAACAAGAAGGGTTGGGCTAGAAGAACTTTGGGATCTTCTTCCAGGAATAGATAGGCTCCTATGGTCCATATGCAAGAGTTAATCCAAAGATTTAGCATGGTTAGCAAGCCAGTCAAACATGATCTTTTGTAGCCTTCTGCAATAAAAACCATGGCAGAACCAAGGATAAAGCATACAAGTTGCCAAGAACCAGAGTTAGGGTTGTTGCTCCTAACCATTGGACTTCTCAAAGAATGGAATGGACTTCAAGGGAAGGCAGCAGTAGGTTCTGCCCTCACTGTAGCAACAGTTGTCCAGGACATAGTAGAGGAAATTCTTGTTGAATCATGGGTTGCTCTAGGTGGGCCCTGAAGTCCCTTCCAATGCCAACATTCTGTGGTTCAATTAAATAGCTATTTACTAATCAACTGGTGAGATCTGCTCAAATGGCTTTTCCCCTCTCATTCATCTTTCTTCTTTGTTACAAAAGCCAGCTCTCTGGATAGTGGAAGGAATATATTCTGAAATGAAGGTGATTTTAAGCAAAAGCTAGAAATATAATTTTTTTTCTTAGAAAAGAAAAAAGAGAGATGGGAGAATTTAAAAGAGGCTTGAAAGAAAGGCCAACTATTAGCAGGTTTGGTTGGAAAGGAATGGGCACTGAAAGGTAATGAGAGCTGTGTGGGAGGTTGCTGTCATGATGGGATAAAAGGATCATAGATTTGGAGATGGAAGGTGTCATGGTGGTCATCTTGGCTAGTTCCTTCAGATTACGGATGAGGAAACTGAGGCCCAAAGAGGGAGGGTGATTGGCCAGAAATTGGATAAAAGCAGCAATATGAAGGCTATAGGAGGTACACTGACACTCATATTTGTTTTTCAGTTGGTCTTCCTTGTCTAAACTTGTGATTTCATTAGTATAGAGAACTCATGATATAAGAACTCTCTCTTCCAACACAGATCTAGCACTAACAAAATCAGACAGAGAATTCTCTCGGGTATTGAGGATTTAAGTGACTTGTCCATGGTCACACATCTAATATTAATTGGAGGCAGAATCTGCATCCAAGTCTTCCTTACGCCACTCCACTCCACCATGTTGCTTCTCATCAGGCTAGCACTCACTCTCTCTCTCTCTCTCTCTCTCTCCTCTTCTCTTCCCTCTCTCTCTCTATCTCTCTCTCCTTCCCTTTCTCTTTTCATATAACACACACACACATGAGATAGCTATGTCATGCTTTTATCATATATCCTCCATTGCTCTGATTAAAAAGTAAAAGGCTAATCCTTGAAATATTTCACTATGAGCCAGGCCATGATGCCAAAGAGTCAAAGGTTAGGGGAAGTATGTATCAAGGAAGTTTACTTGGCTATTTAATACTGTTTCTTAGAATCTGGCCATCTAGAACTTGATAAACAGCTTTTCTCTAGACTAAAGAAGCTTAGCTCAAAATATCAGCCCCCTTTCTTCCTGCTAAGTCAGAAGGTCAAAGTTTCTTGGAAGGTTTACTGTCTTTTTGGAGAGCAGAGCTTTGTCTGTTGCCAAAGGTGTTTCTCTCCTAGGATAAATTGAGAGACCACAAAGCACTGTCGCCCAACCCCACTCCTTTCACTGACCACAGACTCCGTCCTGTCCTGTCTAGAGCTTCAGCCCTCAAGAGGAAGGCATAGGCCAGATTCACTCATTTACTGCCTTCTCCTGTGTGTGGTACATGATGACTTCAATCCCTAATATCCCACCTACCCTAACCAGTGAGTCGACCTTCTTCCTTCTGCCAGCACGTTGGCCACTAGGCCAGGAGAAGCATGTTTGGGGAGAGAAAAGGCTGAAACTGTGGCAAGCAAGGAGTTGAAAGGGAGCCTCGAGCTCTCTGTGGGGGGCACAGGTCATAAATCTTTGGCTGTCCAGCTTTTATGAAGCCTGATGGAAGATGAAAGTCAACAGCAGCATCATCCCCCACGGTCCCCCCCCCCCCAGCCCTTCCTCCCACGCATTTATGTCTAAAGCTTCCTGCATGACAAGGTAATCGTGTCTCCAGCAGCCCGCCCTCAGAAAGGCTGAAGAGGGACTGCCAGGCTGGCTAGCTGCTGGTTCCTTCTCTCCAACTGCCACGTAGATGGCTGGGAGCTGTCCAGGGTACTGGTTTCTGGGCAGCCAGGGAAGTGGGACATTCTTTGCTGGAATTCCCTAATCTCTAATTAACTCATCCATCCATCCATCCATCCATGCATTAATTGAACAGCCATTATTAAACACCTACTGAGAGTGAAATATTGCACTAGGTGTTGGGGGACAGAGTGCAAATTATTGGCAGAACTAATTATACTGATGTCATGCAATCAGGGTGCCTGGAGACTGTGAGCCTCCTGTGGTATAGTGGAAAGCGCAGCAGTTCTAGAGTCAGAAAATCTGGGTTAAAATCTCACTGACATTTACTATTTGTGCAACCTTGGGGAAGTCACTTAAACTTCCTAGGCCTCAGTTTGCTCATCTGTGAAACAAAGAGGATGTATCTTCCTACTCTAGATCTAGGAGCTCATGATTGGGCTGTTTATATGAAGAGGGAGAATTCTCTTCATAGGCTCATTATAGATTTAGAGCTATATAGGACTTAGAGTTCATCTAGTCTGAACCTCTGTTTTGTGTCATGGACCCCAACCCCTTCCCAGAATAACGTATTTAAATGCACAAAATAAAATAAACAGGATTACAAAGGAAAGCAATTATATCAAAATATAATTATTCTTAAAAAAACCAAAATATAATTATCCAAATATTTTTAAAGGAAGTTCATGAGCCCTAAGTATCCATAATCAACTCCAACCCTCCTTATTTTAAAAAGGAAGAAACAGAAGCTAAGAGGGCAAGAAATGCTATACAGAAGTTTGCCTGGCAAGTGATGGAGTAAGAATTTGAACTCCTGTCCTTAAACTTCAAATTCAGCTCCTCTTCCCATTGCACCACTGCCTGCTTTGATCTGAGAAGATTTCTCTGGAAATACCCCTTCTCTGTAGTCCCATAGACATATTCCTGTAAATGGCTACTTTCTTTATAAATAAACTGCTAAAGAAAGTTTACCTGGTCTTTGTGAGCATGTGTGGAAGAAAGGGAATGAGGAGGAGATGCTTATAGGAATAAGATAGCTTGGGGCAGCAGAGAGAATTGGCATCTAAGAAAAGGAACTAGGTTAAGGGAGTAACTCCATGAGCCCAGCCTGCTCAGGAGCATTGAGCCAAGGATCCAGGTCCTTCTAGGAAAGATCTAATGTCCAGGCCCAGTGACCCAGGGTGGACCAATTCTACTTATGACCTTAAGCTGCAAGAATTTAGAATTCTCACTTGCCAACAGAACTGAAAATTCCTTCAGGGCAAGAGCTCTCCTACTGTATCCTGCACAGTGGCAGGTACATTGAAGGCCTTTAATAAACTAAACTGAAAATTCATGCAAAGATCACAAGGGGAATCAAGAGTCATCCCACCACTACCCCTACTTCAACAAGGTGCCCAGTACTCCCTTGGAAGTGATTTTTCAGGTGACTTCCTTCTCACAACAAGCCTCAGATCCCATTTATCACCTCCATCTGCCTTGCTCAACTCCATCTTCAAAATCAGCCCCCAAGCACCCAGATAACTCTGACTTCTCAGGAAGAAAAGGAAGCAGAGAAGTCTTTAAACCCCACCAGACCAGAATTTTTTTAAAAAGAGGCCATGCTCTCGATGCCAGTGAGCTGTTTGGGAATGGACAGGAAAGGAGCCTTCTATCTTCATCGGCCTTGGCTTCTAGAGTGCTTTGAGGTTACCAAGTAAGCCAGGCTATTTAAGGGTCATGGGGCCTGACAGTAAGTCCTTTAAGAATAGCATGGCTTGTTAGGTGGCGATAGAGCACCACCCCTGAAGTCAGGAGGACCTGAGTTCAAATCTGACCTCAGACACATAATACTTCCTAGCTGTGTGACCCTGGGCAAGTCACTTAACCCCAACTGCCTAAAAAAAAAAAAGCAGCAAAGAATAGCATGGCTTGCACATGTACAAAAATATTTATAGCAGCTCTTTTTGTGGTGACCAAGAATTAGAAATTGAGGGTTTGCCCATCAGCTGGGGAATGGCTGAACAAATTGTGGTACATGAATGTAATGGAATATTACTGTTCCATAAGACATGATGAGCAGGTGGACTTCAGAAAAACCTGGAAAGACTTACATGAACTGATGCTTAATGAAGTGAGCAGAATAAGAACATTGTACACAGTAACAGCAACATTATACAATGACCAACTTTGATAGACTTAATTGTTCTCAGCAATACAAGGATCTAAGACAATTCCAAAAGACTCATGATGGGAAATGCTATCTACATTCAGAGAAAGAACTATGGAGTCTGAATGCAGATTGACGCATGCTATTTTTTTTTGTTGGTTTCTTATCGTGGTTTTTCCCCTTTGGTTCTAATTCTTCTTTACAACATGACTAATATGGAAATGGTTAATATGATTGTACATGCATAGTCTACATCAGATTGCATGCCCTCTTGTGGGGGGGGGGGGGAAAATTTAGAACTCAAAATCTTATAGAAGTGAATGTTGAAAACTAAAAACAAATAACTAAATAAATTTTTAAAAAATTAGCATGGCTTGGTGAGGATCCAGGATAAGAACAGCCTTTGGCAGCCTCCATCCCCTCTTAATCAGCTCAATCTGATAATGGTAAAGGGCCTTGAGTCCTTGCCATGCAAGGATTGTTGAGTGAACTAGAGATGATTAGCTTGGAGAAGAAGAGAGTGGGGGGTGGGGGAAAGGATAGCTATCTTCCAGTATTGTTAAACTGTATATGAAAGGAAAAATTAGACTTGGCCTTCCAGGATGCCAGAGGATGCAACTGGGAGCCTGTGAGTGGAAGCTGCAAAGATGCAGATTAGGAAAAACTTCTGGGTCACTAGAGCCATTCGCAAGGAGTATGGGCTGCCTTGATAGGCAGAGGGTTTCCTGCCACGACAAGTCTCCAAGGAGAGGTCAGACGGTCCCATGTTGGGGATAGTGTGTGGGGGGGGTTGTTTTTCAGGTATGAACCAGATCAGATGTGGTTGCTTAGGTCCATTCCAGCTCTGGCATTCTGGGATTTTGAGGCGTGAGATTCGTGAGACACCCTGAAAATGACTAATTCATTGAGCAGGGCAGGGAGGAAAGCAGGGGGGAGGGGGAGGGGTGGCAGGAAAGGAGGAAACTCCAACATAAGAAGGAATCCTCGTACAGAAAAGAGAGCAAGACTGAAAACAGGCAGGAGCCCAAGTCTTCAAACACAAGGCAATGACTCTTCTCAGCACAATTACTCAAGGTGGGATGCAAACCTTCCCTAGTACCTGCTTCTCTTTTCATTTATTAGCATCTCCTTCCCATTCCCCAGAGCTGCTTAGTGCAGACCTTCCTTGTGAATGAAAGCTGCTTAGCAACAGGGAGCTGCATCATGAGGCCCTGCTGCTGCTGCTGCTGCTCCTAAGAGCCTGGGAGGACCCCCACCTCCCACTCCTATGGAGGAGGGGCATAGCCCCAGCTGGAAACAGTTCCAATGTTAATACATCCTGTGATCACAGGAGAGCACTAGGACAGCCTGTGGATCAGGGCCTGAGCAGCCCTGACAAGCACAGACTTAGAACTGTAAGGGATCTTTAAAAAGCATCTAGTCCAACCTCCTCATTTTACAGATGAGGAAACTGAGGCCCAGAGAGAAACGACTTGCCCAGTGTCACAGGTAGTCTAGTAGCAAAGTCTGGATTTGAATCTGGGTTCTTTGTCTCTGAACCCAGCATACTTTCCCCTGCACTAAGGAAGCCACTCTGCAGAGAAGGATTTCTGGAGCCTGAAGGCTGTGTCAGCAAGTGTCTGGGGCCTCTCTGCAGGCCTTTCAGCCTCCTCTCACAGTCTACTCACTGAAGGTTAAATTTTAGCAAAATAAAAATAGCAGCAAGTCCAAACCATTTCAGTGAAGGGTTAGAGATACTCCGCAAGCTCCAGGGAGAGGGCAGAACAGTTTCCTGGGAAGCTTTTGTCTTCTCCAAGGAACACAATTGATGCCTCATTGGTTTTTGGAGTACCATGCTAGGCAGAGTTGCCAAATGTGTCAGATTTAGTACTGGGTACACAGTAAGCACTTAATAAATGCTTGATTGTTGATATATATGTTTGTGAGCAATGGGATTTTAAATGATGACAATTTGTGCCTGGAACCCTGCTGATATTATGGAACCAATTCCTAAAAGGCAAGAAAGGAGATAGCCTTGCATCCAGCTTGGGGATAGTGAGGCAGGAAATCCCTCTTGGTTGTCCAAGTTCGGAAGGTGAACATCCCTAGTGGTAGTACCATCACACACACACACACACACACACACACACACACACACACACACACACACACACACACACACACACACACACAATCCTTCCTGCACAGCCCCGCTCTGCTGGCAAACAAAGCCTCTTTCTTCAAACAAACTATCTATGAGCAGGAACCTGGCCAGCTTCTCCGACTGGACAGACAGGTTCTAGAACAACAAGAATGAACACACCCACAGTACAGCAGCTTCCTGAATGCACACAGATTCCCTGGCTGCACTTGGAAGCCTTCTCTCGCTGCTAGGCACCTAGGCCTGGTGCTCATATCCAGATAGCCCCGACCGGCCTTGGCTTCTGAAACCCACCTGGCTTCGACTGATACAAACCTTTGCCCTAGGAATCCCACTGCAAAGCCTTGATTAATTTTAGCCCTTGTTTTTTAACCGATTTAACCCTTTAGGATCAGATGCATGGTAGAAATTAAGCAGACCACATGTTACAAACAAGGAAGTGGGCCAGAGGAGTGGTGTAGAGGGTGTCATAAAAAAAAGTATGACTAGGAAAAAAAAAAAGATGGACTCGCCATGTAGTGGGAGTGGAGGATAATCTACTTTGAGCATTGAGCTGATCATTATTATGGTTCTTGAAACTTGAAAAGGCTAGAAAAGCCAAGACCAAAGTGGAGGGAGTGTTGGTACAGGAGTTTTTTGTTTGCTGAGGATTGTGCTCTCAATGCAGCCTCTGAAGCTGAGATGCAACAAAGTAGGGATTGATTCTCTGCTGCTTGTGCTAACTTTGGCCTAACAACTGACACCAAGAAAAGAAGCACTCCACCAGTCAGCACTACACCATCCCAACGTGGATCAGTTACAGCAAAGGGAGAAGTTTTGAACGCTGTGGGTAAGTTCACTTACCTTGGCAGTGTACCTTCTAGGGATGTACACATTGATAATTGACACACACATATTGCCAGAGCTAGCTCCATGTTTGGGAGGCTCCACAGGAAAGTGTGAGAGAGAGAGGTATTAGACTGACTACCAAACTGAAGGTCTATGGAGCTGTGGTGTGGACCTCAGTGTTTTATATCTGTGAAACCTGGACAGTCCATTTGAATTGTCTTAGGAAGATTCTGAAGCTCACCTGGCAAGATCAGGTAAAGGACATTGAGGTCCTTTATAGAACTGAACTGCCAAGCATTCAAACTCTCCTGCAGAGAACACAACTCTGATGGGCTGGCCATGTTGTTCAAATGCCAAACGTATGCTTGCCTAAAAGACTATTTTCTGGAGAACTCACACGGAGCTCACATGGTGGTCAGAAGAAGCAATACAAGGGCACTCTCCAGGTCTCTCAAGAACTTTGGAATGGATTTGTGACATAGGAGACACTGGCATGGGACCACTCAGCATGGCGTGCCAAATCAGAGAAGGGGCTGTGCTCTACGAGCAAAACAAAATTGAAGTCGCTCAAAAGAAATTCAAGATGGACAAATTTAGAGAATGCACCTCAAGCATTCACATGGCCTATTTGTGCCCGGCCTGTGGTAGAGCATTCCAAGCTCACATTGATCTAATCAGGTACAGCAGGACTCACTGTAACTTGACTCTAACATAGAGAGGTCCATTTGATCCTCTTCAAGAATGAGGGACAACCAACCAGCCAATAATGGTTGATATGTTTATGATTCTACTTCAAGTATCTGTGTTTTGCCTCCTCCTTCCACTATGCGGATTTAACCACTCTCTATAGGAAAGGGTCTTTGGGAAGCATTAGGACCAACTTGGTAATGAGCCTATCAGGCTCCAAGGAGCAAAGATTTGGAGCTGGAAGGGATCCCAGAAGGCCACTGAGTACAATCTTCTCATTTTACAGATAAAGAAACTGAGGCTAAGGGTAGTTAAGTGCTTTGCCCAGAGCCATACAAGTATTGAGTATCTGAGACAGGATTTGAACTCAAGTCTTTCCAACTCTAAGGCCAGCACTCCACCCTACTGTAGGACCTCCCTTTTCAGAACTTAGCCATCTTGGGCCTCAGGTGATGATCATCTCCTCTTATCACCGAGTCCACCAGCAGCAGAACAGTGACAACAGCTACATTTTCCTTGGCTGGGAGAGGTGATAGATTAGATAGATAGCCCACAAAGAAGAGCACTGGTACACCAAAGAATCACTGCAGACGAGACCTGGGAGGGACCCCCAGTGACCATCTAATCCAACACCTGCTTAAGAAGTATCCCCAAGCCAACAGACCCACCAAATAGTTGTCTGGTCTCTGCTTAAAGACCTCGTGGGGGTGGGAGACCTACCACCTTTCAAGGTGGCCTATTCTGATTTTGGAAAGCCCTACCTATTAGGAGGTTTTTCCTGACACAAGCCTAAATCGGTCACTTCGTAATTTCTGCCCATTCCTCCTAGTATCTAATCACTTTTTCACATGACAGCCCTTCACATACTTGGAGACAACCATTCTGTTTCCCCTGGGTGTTCTCTTCTCCAATTCTTTCAATAGATCTTCATATAATATGCACTCAAGAACATCTACCATCTTTATTACCCTCATTCATACATTCCCCAGTCTATCAACGTCCTCTTTGAACTGAACTCAGTGACCCAAACCAAATACAACGCTCCAGAGGTGTGTTGCCTGGGCCAGAAGACAGTGGGACCATCACCTCCCTGCTCCTGGCAGCTCTGCCCCTCTTAGTAGAGCCCAAGGTCACACTAGCTTTTTTTGCTGCCATATTGCACTGCTGACTCATACTGAGCTTGCAGCCTACTAACATCCCCAGATCTTTATCTGAAAAACTGCTATCTGTCCATGCCTCCCCAAATGGATCCAATCCAACCATACCTATGCACTTAATATGTGCCCAGGCACTGCACTAGGCACTGGGAATACAGACGGAAAAAAAATTAGTCCCTGCCCTCAAGGACCTTACATTCTATCGGGGGAAACAACATGTTCATAGAAAATTAAATACAAGCTGTACACAAAGCAATATCTGGGAGAAGAGGATGGGGCTCATAGGAAGAGCAGCTCATTGACTAGGACAGGGGCTCTAGAGGGCACAAATAAGGGGGGAGGGGGAAGGGAACATGGCAGGGATGGAGATGACACGAAGGACTCTGAGGGAGCGGAAGCCAGGGAAGCAATGGCTTAGGCAGCCAATAGCTCAAGATGACAAGAACTCTGAGGGAAGACAGAGGGCAGTAGACTGCCCCTCCCCCCATGGTACTATTTGTCTGCAAGTAGGGCGTTTGTGTATGTCTTTGGTCTTGGTTTAGTGGCTGGTTTGGTGAGGGAAGGCCCCAGCATACTGGGTGGACCTCCTATGGAGGATTTCTGAAAGGACGCGGACAAGAGTCCCATTGAGAAGACATGGCTGCATTGCCTCTTGGCAATTGGCAAGTACACCCTAGAAGAAAGGAAAATAGACTTGGAAGATTTCTCTGATTCACTCCCTTTATCTCCAATCTTGCAGCCTTGCTTGGCAGAGTAACAGCTCTGGATTACCTCCTGTTACCACGATCCTTAGCAACCCTCCCCTGGTACTCTGATCAGGGCTACCCCTTAGCTGCCCTAGGCAGTGTCCATTCTGGAGACTTGCCTCCATTCTAGACCCAAGAACCAGGAAACTTAGAGACTTTGTCCCAGATTTTCTGTGCTTGGGTTGGGAAAAGGGAAACAAATTTAAATCTTTTGAGGGAGGCTGCCTGATTTAATGGAAGGAGCAAGTCAGGAGATGCTGCTCCATCACTGACTCCCCCACTGACCTTTGGTGCGAACCATGCTTTCCTGGCCTCCATTACCTTATCTGTATAATGAGGAGGATGCCCTGCCCTTCTGGGGATTGAGAAAAAAAAAAAGCTCTTCAAATGTAACCAAAAGCACAAGACAAATGTGAAATAAATATAATAATAGCAGCATTGTTATCACTACAAGGGGAGGCGGAGAACACACTTCAGGTCAATAGCTTTCCTTGCTCACCCTGCTGTTGGCACAGCTGAAGTGTGGTCTACATCAGTGACTATTAGAAATAACCAGACTCAGCCATTACTCTGGGGAGTCTCACTAGACGGCTCAGAAATAAGCTGGGGATGGGGGGGGAGAAGTGGGGAGGGCTGCTCCTCACCCTGATTGGCCAGACTGTGCAACCCTCACCTCTTCTCCTCTCCTGCTGAGCCTGCCTGCCTCCTGCCAACATACCCCCTCCCATCCTGTAACACACATGTGGCCTCCTCCCCTTGACCTATGATACCTTCCCTGCCTGCCCATTTATGTTTCCAAGAGGGGCAAGAGCTAGGCGTGGTCATTGCAGGGGTATCAGCAATACAAGAGATCACATAGGACTGCAGATTGAGACCTGGAAGGGTCTTCAGAGGACATCTAGTTCAACCACTTCATCTTAAAATTGAGGAAACTGAGGCCCAGAAAGATTGTGACTTGATTTCTTCAAGTCATATCAGTAATAAGTATCAGGGGTAAGATTTGAACCCAGGCTCTCTGACTCAATACTTCCCCAGTCTATGACAGCTCAGGACATTCACTGCCCCTAACCTTGGTGGTGTAGGATATGAAGAAATAATCTTTTCTTTAAGATTCTGGTTCAATCCAACAAGAATTTAAAAGAATAATAACATCATTTACAAGAGTGCTTTTTAAAGTTTGCAAAGTACATGTATTATCTCATTCTAACCTCAGAACAACCCCAGGAGATAGGGGCTCTACTTACTTTGCAGATAAACAATTAAGGCAGAAAAAGAGAGAGAGAGGGGAGAGAGAGAGAGAGAGAGAGAGAGAGAGAGAGAGAGAGAGAGAGAGAGGGAGAGGGAGGGAGAGAGAGAGGGAGAGGGAGAGGGAGAAGGAGAGAAGGGGAGAGAGGGAGAGAGAGGGAGAGAGAGTGGGAGAAAGGGGCGGGGGGGGGAAGGGAGAGAGGGAGAGAGATAAGGCAGCTAGGGAAGTGCCTGAGACAAGATTTGAACTCTGGTTTTCTAAATTCTAGGTTCAGAGTTCTAGCTGCTGTGCTGCCTACAAAGAAAACAAGCAGCAGCCTTTGCCCTCAGGGAACATACTTTCTGTGGCAGAGGGAGGCACCAAGTCAAAGGCCGGGATATCTGACTGCCTTGAGGTAAGGAAAGTCCTTCTATTAATAGTAGCTCCGCAGGTCCTCTGAAACTTGAAGGCTTACACAGTTGCCTGGGGCAGTAGGAGGGGCAATGATTTGCCCAAGGTCACACATGAAAGGGAGGCAGAATTTGAACCCAGTTCTTCCCAACTCTAAGATCAGCTCTCTGTCTCCTACACTGTGCCATCTCTCATCCCCATCTTCTCAAAAATCAAGTAAATGAAAAATCATTGAGGAAGGAGAGAGCCCCCAAAACTGGGGAATCAAGGGAGGAATCTGCATGGGCTTCCTGGAGGAAGTGGCCCATGGCCTGAGCCTTGAAGGAAGCTGGGGATGCCTGGAGGCAGAAGAGCATTGAGTGCAGAGTCAGGAGAGGGAGGCCCAGGTCAGGAATGGTAAGTAATTGTGGCTGGCATAGTATGACTACAATGTTGTGTGTGGGCAGTGTCGAAAACCTAATGTGAGGGAAAAACGGTGGCATTGGAATCCAAAGATCTGGGTTCAAATCCTGGCTTTGTGAAATTGGGTGATTCATTTCCCTCTCAAAGTCTCAAGTATCCTCCACTAGCAAACGAGGGCATTCAGGAAGACGTTTTCTACGGTCTTTTTCGGCTCTAAAACCCTATGGCCTGTAAATATCTTCTAGGTAAGGTGGGGGATGGGCAGGGGGGAAGCCTTATGAATGGGGTGGAAGGATGGATACATGTATGCCACAAGGCCCTGGCTCCAAAAGATGGGGCACAGATCTGGGACTCCAAATAAGAAGTTGGTCCAGGAGCAGAGTTTATAACAGTTGAATGTGGATAGTGGGTTTTCTCCCAAGGCCAAGTTGGTAGATGGGATTGGGAGCTATCGAGCCTTGGAGCATGAGCCAGTCTCTAGGGCCACATAGATATTTTTGGGTTAAAATTCCCCTGTTCTATAATGGGAAAGCTCTACACTTGGCAGGAAGTTGTATTTTACTTCTGGGGAAAAAACCCAACACTGGAAATTGAGTTAAATCCCACTTTTGACCTTTACCACCTTGGGCAAGTCACTTAGGAAGCCTGGCCTCAATTTCCTCATCTATAAAATGGGAAAGTCAAAGTAAAGTGAGGTAAA